>NW_027193047.1:0-104000 GCF_949987515.2 Delphinus delphis
TTCCATATTTGGCTTAAGGAACTTTATCTGTGCTCATTTCAATCTCTGGTTTTATGCAGCACCCCAACTCACCTTTCCCCTTAAGCAAGCATAAGTTGGTTTTCTAAATTTGAGACCCTGTTCTGTTCTGTAATTCAGTTCCTGTGTAGCCAAGTTTACATTCCGTGTATTAGTGATATCTTATGATGTTTCTTTTTCTGTGTGACTTATTTCAGTTAGAATCATCGTACCTGAATCCACTCATTATGCTGCTACGGGCCTGATGACACAGATTTCATTGCTGAGTGATACTGCATTGTACGTAAGTACCACAAGTTCTTTATCCATTTTTCACTCTCTGTGATATTGAACTTGTACGGTAAACGAGGTTCTTGTAAACAGAGGCGTCCCAAACATTGGGGTGGCTGTGTCTTTTTGATTTTAATTTCCCTAAGCTATAGGACCATAAGTGGAAGTGCCCTAGGCTCTGTTGCTTTGTTTTTTAGATGTTTCAGGAAACACCATTCACTTCTCCCAAGCGTCTGTTGGCAATTTACATCCCTCCCATCAGCATAACAAGGCTCCCAGTTCTCCATGGCCTGTCCTGCCTTTCTGGATTTTACACTTTTTTCAGATGGCCCTTTTGACCGGGGGGAAGTGAGACTTCATTGTAGTGCAGATTTCCTTTGCAAGCTTGCTCGGTTGGCCAAAAAGGGCGTATGCGTTTTTTCCTGAATATATTCAGGAAAAAACGCATACGCCCTTTTTGGCCAAGTGCATCATTGTGGACGTTCTGCCTCTTTTCCTATGCTTTCAATGCAATTCCAGTCTACCTCCTGAAATCGGTTTCCTGCAATTCTGCCCCGCTTTCAAGTCCTCTTGGCAGCCTTACTTCAGTCTATTATTGGACGATAGCTGTCATTTATAACTCTGCAGGTTTGTGAATTACAGTGCCCCTGAGCTCCTTTCTTCAACTTGCTTTCTTGTGACCTGGCCGCAACACCGCAGGATGGCTTCAGGCCCTAATCTGGTTCCGGCACGGCACGCTGAGCCTCTGGTTATTTCCTCTTCCTGGTGGGAAATGAGAGTTAAATTTGCCCGTCCAGACACCTCCAGCTAGTCTCTCATTGGTTCTCGCTATTCCTGTTCATCTTCCGCAGAAATTGCAAACTGGGCCAAACAGGAGGTTAAAGGCGCTGACTCTCCAAGTGGGGAGAGTGTTAGTAAAGCGTCTGGAATGTTGCACCCGAGTACCAGGGGAGGAAAACTGAGACATATTTGAACACGTCTCCCGATCACATGGTTGATCATACTCTGGGTTCCACATGCATGTTTTAGCTGAAGGAAGAATACCTAAAACCTGGGTAGTTGAAACCCGTGGAATGGGTACCATGCAATATGACTTCAAAGGGTCTTCATTTGCTCACCGAACCTCTCCAATCCTATCACTGCTGCGTTTATGCCCCTGTACACATGCTTGATTCTCTTTCGGAGACATAGCAATCCCTAGATTTTAAGATACTTACTAGTCAGGTACATTCTTTGGCGTTTAATATGCGGTGTTGAGTCCATTTCTTTGAGCAAGGAGTAGCTCTTGTCTATTCCATATTTGGCTTAAGGAACTTTATCTGTGCTCATTTCAATCTCTGGTTTTATGCAGCACCCCAACTCACCTTTACCCTTAAGCAAGCATAAGTTGGTTTTCTAAATTTGAGACCCTGTTCTGTTCTGTAATTCAGTTCCTGTGTAGCCAAGTTTACATTCCGTGTATTAGTGATATCTTATGATGTTTCTTTTTCTGTGTGACTTATTTCAGTTGGAATCATCATACCTGAATCCACTCATTGTGCTGCTAAGGGCCTGATGACACAGATTTCATTGCTGAGTGATATTGCTTTGTAAGTAAATACCACAACTTCTTTATCCATTTTTCACTTTCTGCGATGTTGAACTTGTACTGTAAACGAGGTTCTTGTAAACAGAGCCGTTCCAAACTTTGGGGTGGCTGTGTCTTTTTGATTTTAATTTCCCTAAGCTATAGGACCATAAGTGGAAGTGCCCTAGGTTCTGTTGCTTTGTTTTCTAGATGTTTCAGGAAACACCATACACTTCTCCCGAGTGGTTGTTGGCAATTTACATCCCGCCCATCAGCATAACAAGGCTCCCAGTTCTCCATGGCCTGTCCTGCCTTTCTGGATTTTACACTTTTTTCAGATGGCCCTTTTGACCGGGGGGAAGTGAGACTTCATTGTAGTGCAGATTTCCTTTGCAAGCTTGCTTGGTTGGCCAAAAAGGGCGTATGCGTTTTTTCCTGAATATATTCAGGAAAAAACGCATACGCCCTTTTTGGCCAAGTGCATCATTGTGGACGTTCTGCCTCTTTTCCTATGCTTTCAATGCAATTCCAGTCTACCTCCTGAAATCGGTTTCCTGCAATTCTGCCCCGCTTTCAAGTCCTCTTGGCAGCCTTACTTCAGTCTATTATTGGACGATAGCTGTCATTTATAACTCTGCAGGTTTGTGAATTACAGTGCCCCTGAGCTCCTTTCTTCAACTTGCTTTCTTGTGACCTGGCCGCAACACCGCAGGATGGCTTCAGGCCCTAATCTGGTTCCGGCACGGCACGCTGAGCCTCTGGTTATTTCCTCTTCCTGGTGGGAAATGAGAGTTAAATTTGCCCGTCCAGACACCTCCAGCTAGTCTCTCATTGGTTCTCGCTATTCCTGTTCATCTTCCGCAGAAATTGCAAACTGGGCCAAACAGGAGGTTAAAGGCGCTGACTCTCCAAGTGGGGAGAGTGTTAGTAAAGCGTCTGGAATGTTGCACGCGAGTACCAGGGGAGGAAAACTGAGACATATTTGAACACGTCTCCCGATCACATGGTTGATCATACTCTGGGTTCCACATGCATGTTTTAGCTGAAGGAAGAATACCTAAAACCTGGGTAGTTGAAACCCGTGGAATGGGTACCATGCAATATGACTTCAAAGGGTCTTCATTTGCTCACCGAACCTCTCCAATCCTATCACTGCTGCGTTTATGCCCCTGTACACATGCTTGATTCTCTTTCGGAGACATAGCAATCCCTAGATTTTAAGATACTTACTAGTCAGGTACATTCTTAGGCGTTTAATATGCGGTGTTGAGTCCATTTCTTTGAGCAAGGAGTAGCTCTTGTCTATTCCATATTTGGCTTAAGGAACTTTATCTGTGCTCATTTCAATCTCTGGTTTTATGCAGCACCCCAACTCACCTTTACCCTTAAGCAAGCATAAGTTGGTTTTCTAAATTTGAGACCCTGTTCTGTTCTGTAATTCAGTTCCTGTGTAGCCAAGTTTACATTCCGTGTATTACTGATATCTTATGATGTTTCTTTTTCTGTGTGACTTATTTCAGTTGGAATCATCATACCTGAATCCACTCATTGTGCTGCTAAGGGCCTGATGACACAGATTTCATTGCTGAGTGATATTGCTTTGTAAGTAAATACCACAACTTCTTTATCCATTTTTCACTTTCTGCGATGTTGAACTTGTACTGTAAACGAGGTTCTTGTAAACAGAGCCGTTCCAAACTTTGGGGTGGCTGTGTCTTTTTGATTTTAATTTCCCTAAGCTATAGGACCATAAGTGGAAGTGCCCTAGGTTCTGTTGCTTTGTTTTCTAGATGTTTCAGGAAACACCATACACTTCTGCCGAGTGGTTGTTGGCAATTTACATCCCGCCCATCAGCATAACAAGGCTCCCAGTTCTCCATGGCCTGTCCTGCCTTTCTGGATTTTACACTTTTTTCAGATGGCCCTTTTGACCGGGGGGAAGTGAGACTTCATTGTAGTGCAGATTTCCTTTGCAAGCTTGCTTGGTTGGCCAAAAAGGGCGTATGCGTTTTTTCCTGAATATATTCAGGAAAAAACGCATACGCCCTTTTTGGCCAAGTGCATCATTGTGGACGTTCTGCCTCTTTGCCTATGCTTTCAATGCAATTCCAGTCTACCTCCTGAAATCGGTTTCCTGCAATTCTGCCCCGCTTTCAAGTCCTCTTGGCAGCCTTACTTCAGTCTATTATTGGACGATAGCTGTCATTTATAACTCTGCAGGTTTGTGAATTACAGTGCCCCTGAGCTCCTTTCTTCAACTTGCTTTCTTGTGACCTGGCCGCAACACCGCAGGATGGCTTCAGGCCCTAATCTGGTTCCGGCACGGCACGCTGAGCCTCTGGTTATTTCCTCTTCCTGGTGGGAAATGAGAGTTAAATTTGCCCGTCCAGACACCTCCAGCTAGTCTCTCATTGGTTCTCGCTATTCCTGTTCATCTTCCGCAGAAATTGCAAACTGGGCCAAACAGGAGGTTAAAGGCGCTGACTCTCCAAGTGGGGAGAGTGTTAGTAAAGCGTCTGGAATGTTGCACCCGAGTACCAGGGGAGGAAAACTGAGACATATTTGAACACGTCTCCCGTTCACATGGTTGATCATACTTGGGTTCCACATGCATGTTTTAGCTGAAGGAAGAATACCTTAAACCTGGAGAGTTAAGACCCGTGTAATGGGTACCATGCAATATGACTTCAAAGGGTCTTCATTTGCTCACCGAACCTCTCCAATCCTATCACTGCTGCGTTTATGCCCCTGTACACATGCTTGATTCTCTTTCGGAGACATAGCAATAGATAGGTTTTAAGATACTTACTAGTCAGGTACATTCTTAGGCGTTTAATATGGGGTGTTGAGTCCATTTCGTTGAGCAAGGAGTAGCTCTTGTCTATTCCATATTTGGCTTAAGGAACTTTATCTGTGCTCATTTCAATCTCTGGTTTTATGCAGCACCCCAACTCACCTTTACCCTTAAGCAAGCATAAGTTGGTTTTCTAAATTTGAGACCCTGTTCTGTTCTGTAATTCAGTTCCTGTGTAGCCAAGTTTACATTCCGTGTATTACTGATATCTTATGATGTTTCTTTTTCTGTGTGACTTATTTCAGTTAGAATCATCATACCTGAATCCACTCATTGTGCTGCTAAGGGCCTGATGACACAGATTTCTTTGCTGAGTGATATTGCTTTGTAAGTAAATACCACAACTTCTTTATCCATTTTTCACTTTCTGCGATGTTGAACTTGTACTGTAAACGAGGTTCTTGTAAACAGAGCCGTTCCAAACTTTGGGGTGGCTGTGTCTTTTTGATTTTAATTTCCCTAAGCTATAGGACCATAAGTGGAAGTGCCCTAGGTTCTGTTGCTTTGTTTTCTAGATGTTTCAGGAAACACCATACACTTCTGCCGAGTGGTTGTTGGCAATTTACATCCCGCCCATCAGCATAACAAGGCTCCCAGTTCTCCATGGCCTGTCCTGCCTTTCTGGATTTTACACTTTTTTCAGATGGCCCTTTTGACCGGGGGGAAGTGAGACTTCATTGTAGTGCAGATTTCCTTTGCAAGCTTGCTTGGTTGGCCAAAAAGGGCGTATGCGTTTTTTCCTGAATATATTCAGGAAAAAACGCATACGCCCTTTTTGGCCAAGTGCATCATTGTGGACGTTCTGCCTCTTTGCCTATGCTTTCAATGCAATTCCAGTCTACCTCCTGAAATCGGTTTCCTGCAATTCTGCCCCGCTTTCAAGTCCTCTTGGCAGCCTTACTTCAGTCTATTATTGGACGATAGCTGTCATTTATAACTCTGCAGGTTTGTGAATTACAGTGCCCCTGAGCTCCTTTCTTCAACTTGCTTTCTTGTGACCTGGCCGCAACACCGCAGGATGGCTTCAGGCCCTAATCTGGTTCCGGCACGGCACGCTGAGCCTCTGGTTATTTCCTCTTCCTGGTGGGAAATGAGAGTTAAATTTGCCCGTCCAGACACCTCCAGCTAGTCTCTCATTGGTTCTCGCTATTCCTGTTCATCTTCCGCAGAAATTGCAAACTGGGCCAAACAGGAGGTTAAAGGCGCTGACTCTCCAAGTGGGGAGAGTGTTAGTAAAGCATCTGGAATGTTGCACCCGAGTACCAGGGGAGGAAAACTGAGACATATTTGAACACGTCTCCCGATCACATGGTTGATCATACTCTGGGTTCCACATGCATGTTTTAGCTGAAGGAAGAATACCTAAAACCTGGGTAGTTGAAACCCGTGGAATGGGTACCATGCAATATGACTTCAAAGGGTCTTCATTTGCTCACCGAACCTCTCCAATCCTATCACTGCTGCGTTTATGCCCCTGTACACATGCTTGATTCTCTTTCGGAGATATAGCAATCCCTAGATTTTAAGATACTTACTAGTCAGGTACATTCTTAGGCGTTTAATATGCGGTGTTGAGTCCATTTCTTTGAGCAAGGAGTAGCTCTTGTCTATTCCATATTTGGCTTAAGGAACTTTATCTGTGCTCATTTCAATCTCTGGTTTTATGCAGCACCCCAACTCACCTTTACCCTTAAGCAAGCATAAGTTGGTTTTCTAAATTTGAGACCCTGTTCTGTTCTGTAATTCAGTTCCTGTGTAGCCAAGTTTACATTCCGTGTATTAGTGATATCTTATGATGTTTCTTTTTCTGTGTGACTTATTTCAGTTGGAATCATCATACCTGAATCCACTCATTGTGCTGCTAAGGGCCTGATGACACAGATTTCATTGCTGAGTGATATTGCTTTGTAAGTAAATACCACAACTTCTTTATCCATTTTTCACTTTCTGCGATGTTGAACTTGTACTGTAAACGAGGTTCTTGTAAACAGAGCCGTTCCAAACTTTGGGGTGGCTGTGTCTTTTTGATTTTAATTTCCCTAAGCTATAGGACCATAAGTGGAAGTGCCCTAGGTTCTGTTGCTTTGTTTTTTAGATGTTTCAGGAAACACCATACACTTCTCCCGAGTGGTTGTTGGCAATTTACATCCCGCCCATCAGCATAACAAGGCTCCCAGTTCTCCATGGCCTGTCCTGCCTTTCTGGATTTTACACTTTTTTCAGATGGCCCTTTTGCCCGGGGGGAAGTGAGACTTCATTGGAGTGCAGATTTCCTTTGCAAGCTTGCTTGGTTGGCCAAAAAGGGCGTATGCGTTTTTTCCTGAATATATTCAGGAAAAAACGCATACGCCCTTTTTGGCCAAGTGCATCATTGTGGACGTTCTGCCTCTTTTCCTATGCTTTCAATGCAATTCCAGTCTACCTCCTGAAATCGGTTTCCTGCAATTCTGCCCCGCTTTCAAGTCCTCTTGGCAGCCTTACTTCAGTCTATTTTTGGACGATAGCTGTCATTTATAACTCTGCAGGTTTGTGAATTACAGTGCCCCTGAGCTCCTTTCTTCAACTTGCTTTCTTGTGACCTGGCCGCAACACCGCAGGATGGCTTCAGGCCCTAATCTGGTTCCGGCACGGCACGCTGAGCCTCTGGTTATTTCCTCTTCCTGGTGGGAAATGAGAGTTAAATTTGCCCGTCCAGACACCTCCAGCTAGTCTCTCATTGGTTCTCGCTATTCCTGTTCATCTTCCGCAGAAATTGCAAACTGGGCCAAACAGGAGGTTAAAGGCGCTGACTCTCCAAGTGGGGAGAGTGTTAGTAAAGCGTCTGGAATGTTGCACCCGAGTACCAGGGGAGGAAAACTGAGACATATTTGAACACGTCTCCCGTTCACATGGTTGATCATACTTGGGTTCCACATGCATGTTTTAGCTGAAGGAAGAATACCTTAAACCTGGAGAGTTAAGACCCGTGTAATGGGTACCATGCAATATGACTTCAAAGGGTCTTCATTTGCTCACCGAACCTCTCCAATCCTATCACTGCTGCGTTTATGCCCCTGTACACATGCTTGATTCTCTTTCGGAGACATAGCAATAGATAGGTTTTAAGATACTTACTAGTCAGGTACTTTCTTAGGCGTTTAATATGCGGTGTTGAGTCCATTTCGTTGAGCAAGGAGTAGCTCTTGTCTATTCCATATTTGGCTTAAGGAACTTTATCTGTGCTCATTTCAATCTCTGGTTTTATGCAGCACCCCAACTCACCTTTACCCTTAAGCAAGCATAAGTTGGTTTTCTAAATTTGAGACCCTGTTCTGTTCTGTAATTCAGTTCCTGTGTAGCCAAGTTTACATTCTGTGTATTACTGATATCTTATGATGTTTCTTTTTCTGTGTGACTTATTTCAGTTGGAATCATCATACCTGAATCCACTCATTGTGCTCCTAAGGGCCTGATGACACAGATTTCTTTGCTGAGTGATATTGCTTTGTAAGTAAATACCACAACTTCTTTATCCATTTTTCACTTTCTGCGATGTTGAACTTGTACTGTAAACGAGGTTCTTGTAAACAGAGCCGTTCCAAACTTTGGGGTGGCTGTGTCTTTTTGATTTTAATTTCCTTAAGCTATAGGACCATAAGTGGAAGTGCCCTAGGTTCTGTTGCTTTGTTTTCTAGATGTTTCAGGAAACACCATACACTTCTCCCGAGTGGTTGTTGGCAATTTACATCCCGCCCATCAGCATAACAAGGCTCCCAGTTCTCCATGGCCTGTCCTGCCTTTCTGGATTTTACACTTTTTTCAGATGGCCCTTTTGACCGGGGGGAAGTGAGACTTCATTGTAGTGCAGATTTCCTTTGCAAGCTTGCTTGGTTGGCCAAAAAGGGCGTATGCGTTTTTTCCTGAATATATTCAGGAAAAAACGCATACGCCCTTTTTGGCCAAGTGCATCATTGTGGACGTTCTGCCTCTTTTCCTATGCTTTCAATGCAATTCCAGTCTACCTCCTGAAATCGGTTTCCTGCAATTCTGCCCCGCTTTCAAGTCCTCTTGGCAGCCTTACTTCAGTCTATTATTGGACGATAGCTGTCATTTATAACTCTGCAGGTTTGTGAATTACAGTGCCCCTGAGCTCCTTTCTTCAACTTGCTTTCTTGTGACCTGGCCGCAACACCGCAGGATGGCTTCAGGCCCTAATCTGGTTCCGGCACGGCACGCTGAGCCTCTGGTTATTTCCTCTTCCTGGTGGGAAATGAGAGTTAAATTTGCCCGTCCAGACACCTCCAGCTAGTCTCTCATTGGTTCTCGCTATTCCTGTTCATCTTCCGCAGAAATTGCAAACTGGGCCAAACAGGAGGTTAAAGGCGCTGACTCTCCAAGTGGGGAGAGTGTTAGTAAAGCGTCTGGAATGTTGCACCCGAGTACCAGGGGAGGAAAACTGAGACATATTTGAACACGTCTCCCGATCACATGGTTGATCATACTCTGGGTTCCACATGCATGTTTTAGCTGAAGGAAGAATACCTAAAACCTGGGTAGTTGAAACCCGTGGAATGGGTACCATGCAATATGACTTCAAAGGGTCTTCATTTGCTCACCGAACCTCTCCAATCCTATCACTGCTGCGTTTATGCCCCTGTACACATGCTTGATTCTCTTTCGGAGACATAGCAATCCCTAGATTTTAAGATACTTACTAGTCAGGTACATTCTTAGGCGTTTAATATGCGGTGTTGAGTCCATTTCTTTGAGCAAGGAGTAGCTCTTGTCTATTCCATATTTGGCTTAAGGAACTTTATCTGTGCTCATTTCAATCTCTGGTTTTATGCAGCACCCCAACTCACCTTTACCCTTAAGCAAGCATAAGTTGGTTTTCTAAATTTGAGACCCTGTTCTGTTCTGTAATTCAGTTCCTGTGTAGCCAAGTTTACATTCCGTGTATTACTGATATCTTATGATGTTTCTTTTTCTGTGTGACTTATTTCAGTTGGAATCATCATACCTGAATCCACTCATTGTGCTGCTAAGGGCCTGATGACACAGATTTCATTGCTGAGTGATATTGCTTTGTAAGTAAATACCACAACTTCTTTATCCATTTTTCACTTTCTGCGATGTTGAACTTGTACTGTAAACGAGGTTCTTGTAAACAGAGCCGTTCCAAACTTTGGGGTGGCTGTGTCTTTTTGATTTTAATTTCCCTAAGCTATAGGACCATAAGTGGAAGTGCCCTAGGTTCTGTTGCTTTGTTTTTTAGATGTTTCAGGAAACACCATACACTTCTCCCGAGTGGTTGTTGGCAATTTACATCCCGCCCATCAGCATAACAAGGCTCCCAGTTCTCCATGGCCTGTCCTGCCTTTCTGGATTTTACACTTTTTTCAGATGGCCCTTTTGCCCGGGGGGAAGTGAGACTTCATTGGAGTGCAGATTTCCTTTGCAAGCTTGCTTGGTTGGCCAAAAAGGGCGTATGCGTTTTTTCCTGAATATATTCAGGAAAAAACGCATATGCCCTTTTTGGCCAAGTGCATCATTGTGGACGTTCTGCCTCTTTTCCTATGCTTTCAATGCAATTCCAGTCTACCTCCTGAAATCGGTTTCCTGCAATTCTGCCCCGCTTTCAAGTCCTCTTGGCAGCCTTACTTCAGTCTATTATTGGATGAAAGCTGTCATTTATAACTCTGCAGGTTTGTGAATTACAGTGCCCCTGAGCTCCTTTCTTCAACTTGCTTTCTTGTGACCTGGCCGCAACACCGCAGGATGGCTTCAGGCCCTAATCTGGTTCCGGCACGGCACGCTGAGCCTCTGGTTATTTCCTCTTCCTGGTGGGAAATGAGAGTTAAATT
Organism: Delphinus delphis; assembly: GCF_949987515.2. Taxonomy (NCBI): domain Eukaryota; kingdom Metazoa; phylum Chordata; class Mammalia; order Artiodactyla; family Delphinidae; genus Delphinus; species Delphinus delphis. The sequence goes on from NW_027193047.1 coordinate 10,553, forward strand.
TGCCCGTCCAGACACCTCCAGCTAGTCTCTCATTGGTTCTCGCTATTCCTGTTCATCTTCCGCAGAAATTGCAAACTGGGCCAAACAGGAGGTTAAAGGCGCTGACTCTCCAAGTGGGGAGAGTGTTAGTAAAGCGTCTGGAATGTTGCACCCGAGTACCAGGGGAGGAAAACTGAGACATATTTGAACACGTCTCCCGTTCACATGGTTGATCATACTTGGGTTCCACATGCATGTTTTAGCTGAAGGAAGAATACCTTAAACCTGGAGAGTTAAGACCCGTGTAATGGGTACCATGCAATATGACTTCAAAGGGTCTTCATTTGCTCACCGAACCTCTCCAATCCTATCACTGCTGCGTTTATGCCCCTGTACACATGCTTGATTCTCTTTCGGAGACATAGCAATCCCTAGATTTTAAGATACTTACTAGTCAGGTACATTCTTAGGCGTTTAATATGCGGTGTTGAGTCCATTTCTTTGAGCAAGGAGTAGCTCTTGTCTATTCCATATTTGGCTTAAGGAACTTTATCTGTGCTAATTTCAATCTCTGGTTTTATGCAGCACCCCAACTCACCTTTACCCTTAAGCAAGCATAAGTTGGTTTTCTAAATTTGAGACCCTGTTCTGTTCTGTAATTCAGTTCCTGTGTAGCCAAGTTTACATTCCGTGTATTAGTGATATCTTATGATGTTTCTTTTTCTGTGTGACTTATTTCAGTTGGAATCATCATACCTGAATGCACTCATTGTGCTGCTAAGGGCCTGATGACACAGATTTCATTGCTGAGTGATATTGCTTTGTAAGTAAATACCACAACTTCTTTATCCATTTTTCACTTTCTGCGATGTTGAACTTGTACTGTAAACGAGGTTCTTGTAAACAGAGCCGTTCCAAACTTTGGGGTGGCTGTGTCTTTTTGATTTTAATTTCCCTAAGCTATAGGACCATAAGTGGAAGTGCCCTAGGTTCTGTTGCTTTGTTTTCTAGATGTTTCAGGAAACACCATACACTTCTCCCGAGTGGTTGTTGGCAATTTACATCCCGCCCATCAGCATAACAAGGCTCCCAGTTCTCCATGGCCTGTCCTGCCTTTCTGGATTTTACACTTTTTTCAGATGGCCCTTTTGACCGGGGGGAAGTGAGACTTCATTGTAGTGCAGATTTCCTTTGCAAGCTCGCTTGGTTGGCCAAAAAGGGCGTATGCGTTTTTTCCTGAATATATTCAGGAAAAAACGCATACGCCCTTTTTGGCCAAGTGCATCATTGTGGACGTTCTGCCTCTTTGCCTATGCTTTCAATGCAATTCCAGTCTACCTCCTGAAATCGGTTTCCTGCAATTCTGCCCCGCTTTCAAGTCCTCTTGGCAGCCTTACTTCAGTCTATTATTGGACGATAGCTGTCATTTATAACTCTGCAGGTTTGTGAATTACAGTGCCCCTGAGCTCCTTTCTTCAACTTGCTTTCTTGTGACCTGGCCGCAACACCGCAGGATGGCTTCAGGCCCTAATCTGGTTCCGGCACGGCACGCTGAGCCTCTGGTTATTTCCTCTTCCTGGTGGGAAATGAGAGTTAAATTTGCCCGTCCAGACACCTCCAGCTAGTCTCTCATTGGTTCTTGCTATTCCTGTTCATCTTCCGCAGAAATTGCAAACTGGGCCAAACAGGAGGTTAAAGGCGCTGACTCTCCAAGTGGGGAGAGTGTTAGTAAAGCGTCTGGAAAGTTGCACCCGAGTACCAGGGGAGGAAAACTGAGACATATTTGAACACGTCTCCCGATCACATGGTTGATCATACTCTGGGTTCCACATGCATGTTTTAGCTGAAGGAAGAGTACCTAAAACCTGGGTAGTTTAAACCCGTGGAATGGGTACCATGCAATATGACTTCAAAGGGTCTTCATTTGCTCACCGAACCTCTCCAATCCTATCACTGCTGCGTTTATGCCCCTGTACACATGCTTGATTCTCTTTCGGAGACATAGCAATCCCTAGATTTTAAGATACTTACTAGTCAGGTACATTCTTAGGCGTTTAATATGCGGTGTTGAGTTCATTTCTTTGAGCAAGGAGTAGCTCTTGTCTATTCCATATTTGGCTTAAGGAACTTTATCTGTGCTCATTTCAATCTCTGGTTTTATGCAGCACCCCAACTCACCTTTACCCTTAAGCAAGCATAAGTTGGTTTTCTAAATTTGAGACCCTGTTCTGTTCTGTAATTCAGTTCCTGTGTAGCCAAGTTTACATTCCGTGTATTAGTGATATCTTATGATGTTTCTTTTTCTGTGTGACTTATTTCAGTTGGAATCATCATACCTGAATCCACTCATTGTGCTGCTACGGGCCTGATGACACAGATTTCATTGCTGAGTGATATTGCTTTGTAAGTAAATACCACAACTTCTTTATCCATTTTTCACTTTCTGCGATGTTGAACTTGTACTGTAAACGAGGTTCTTGTAAACAGAGCCGTTCCAAACTTTGGGGTGGCTGTGTCTTTTTGATTTTAAGTTCCCTAAGCTATAGGACCATAAGTGGAAGTGCCCTAGGTTCTGTTGCTTTGTTTTTTAGATGTTTCAGGAAACACCATACACTTCTCCCCAGTGGTTGTTGGCAATTTACATCCCGCCCATCAGCATAACAAGGCTCCCAGTTCTCCATGGCCTGTCCTGCCTTTCTGGATTTTACACTTTTTTCAGATGGCCCTTTTGACCGGGGGGAAGTGAGACTTCATTGTAGTGCAGATTTCCTTTGCAAGCTTGCTTGGTTGGCCAAAAAGGGCGTATGCGTTTTTTCCTGAATATATTCAGGAAAAAACGCATACGCCCTTTTTGGCCAAGTGCATCATTGTGGACGTTCTGCCTCTTTTCCTATGCTTTCAATGCAATTCCAGTCTACCTCCTGAAATCGGTTTCCTGCAATTCTGCCCCGCTTTCAAGTCCTCTTGGCAGCCTTACTTCAGTCTATTTTTGGACGATAGCTGTCATTTATAACTCTGCAGGTTTGTGAATTACAGTGCCCCTGAGCTCCTTTCTTCAACTTGCTTTCTTGTGACCTGGCCGCAACACCGCAGGATGGCTTCAGGCCCTAATCTGGTTCTGGCACGGCACACTGAGCCTCTGGTTATTTCCTCTTCCTGGTGGGAAATGAGAGTTAAATTTGCCCATCCAGACACCTCCAGCTAGTCTCTCATTGGTTCTCGCTATTCCTGTTCATCTTCCGCAGAAATTGCAAACTGGGCCAAACAGGAGGTTAAAGGCGCTGACTCTCCAAGTGGGGAGAGTGTTAGTAAAGCGTCTGGAATGTTGCACCCGAGTACCAGGGGAGGAAAACTGAGACATATTTGAACACGTCTCCCGATCACATGGTTGATCATACTCTGGGTTCCACATGCATGTTTTAGCTGAAGGAAGAATACCTAAAACCTGGGTAGTTGAAACCCGTGGAATGGGTACCATGCAATATGACTTCAAAGGGTCTTCATTTGCTCACCGAACCTCTCCAATCCTATCACTGCTGCGTTTATGCCCCTGTACACATGCTTGATTCTCTTTCGGAGACATAGCAATCCCTAGATTTTAAGATACTTACTAGTCAGGTACATTCTTAGGCGTTTAATATGCGGTGTTGAGTCCATTTCTTTGAGCAAGGAGTAGCTCTTGTCTATTCCATATTTGGCTTAAGGAACTTTATCTGTGCTCATTTCAATCTCTGGTTTTATGCAGCACCCCAACTCACCTTTCCCCTTAATCACGCATAAGTTGGTTTTCTAAATTTGAGACCCTGTTCTGTTCTGTAATTCAGTTCCTGTGTAGCCAAGTTTACATTCCGTGTATTAGTGATATCTTATGATGTTTCTTTTTCTGTGTGACTTATTTCAGTTGGAATCATCATACCTGAATCCACTCATTGTGCTACTAAGGGCCTGATGACACAGATTTCACTGCTGAGTGATATTGCTTTGTAAGTAAATACCACAACTTCTTTATCCATTTTTCACTTTCTGCGATGTTGAACTTGTACTGTAAACGAGGTTCTTGTAAACAGAGCCGTTCCAAACATTGGGGTAGCTGTGTCTTTTTGATTTTAAATTCCCTAAGCTATAGGACCATAAGTGGAAGTGCCCTAGGCTCTGTTGCTTTGTTTTTTAGATGTTTCAGGAAACACCATACACTTCTCCCGAGTGGTTGTTGGCAATTTACATCCCGCCCTTCAGCATAACAAGGCTCCCAGTTCTCCATGGCCTGTCCTGCCTTTCTGGATTTTACACTTTTTTCAGATGGCCCTTTTGACCGGGGGGAAGTGAGACTTCATTGGAGTGCAGATTTCCTTTGCAAGCTTGCTTGGTTGGCCAAAAAGGGCGTATGCGTTTTTTCCTGAATATATTCAGGAAAAAACGCATACGCCCTTTTTGGCCAAGTGCATCATTGTGGACGTTCTGCCTCTTTTCCTATGCTTTCAATGCAATTCCAGTCTACCTCCTGAAATCGGTTTCCTGCAATTCTGCCCCACTTTCAAGTCCTCTTGGCAGCCTTACTTCAGTCTATTATTGGACGATAGCTGTCATTTATAACTCTGCAGGTTTGTGAATTACAGTGCCCCTGAGCTCCTTTCTTCAACTTGCTTTCTTGTGACCTGGCCGCAACACCGCAGGATGGCTTCAGGCCCTAATCTGGTTCCGGCACGGCACGCTGAGCCTCTGGTTATTTCCTCTTCCTGGTGGGAAATGAGAGTTAAATTTGCCCGTCCAGACACCTCCAGCTAGTCTCTCATTGGTTCTCGCTATTCCTGTTCATCTTCCGCAGAAATTGCAAACTGGGCCAAACAGGAGGTTAAAGGCGCTGACTCTCCAAGTGGGGAGAGTGTTAGTAAAGCGTCTGGAATGTTGCACCCGAGTACCAGGGGAGGAAAACTGAGACATATTTGAACACGTCTCCCGATCACATGGTTGATCATACTCTGGGTTCCACATGCATGTTTTAGCTGAAGGAAGAATACCTAAAACCTGGGTAGTTGAAACCCGTGGAATGGGTACCATGCAATATGACTTCAAAGGGTCTTCATTTGCTCACCGAACCTCTCCAATCCTATCACTGCTGCGTTTATGCCCCTGTACACATGCTTGATTCTCTTTCGGAGACATAGCAATCCCTAGATTTTAAGATACTTACTAGTCAGGTACATTCTTAGGCGTTTAATATGCGGTGTTGAGTCCATTTCTTTGAGCAAGGAGTAGCTCTTGTCTATTCCATATTTGGCTTAAGGAACTTTATCTGTGCTCATTTCAATCTCTGGTTTTATGCAGCACCCCAACTCACCTTTACCCTTAAGCACGCATAAGTTGGTTTTCTAAATTTGAGACCCTGTTCTGTTTTGGAATGCAGTTCCTGTGTAGCCAAGTTTACATTCCGTGTATTAGTGATATCTTATGATGTTTCTTTTTCTGTGTGACTTATTTCAGTTGGAATCATCATACCTGAATCCACTCATTGTGCTACTAAGGGACTGATGACACAGATTTCACTGCTGAGTGATATTGCTTTGTAAGTAAATACCACAACTTCTTTATCCATTTTTCACTTTCTGCGATGTTGAACTTGTACTGTAAACGAGGTTCTTGTAAACAGAGCCGTTCCAAACATTGGGGTAGCTGTGTCTTTTTGATTTTAAATTCCCTAAGCTATAGGACCATAAGTGGAAGTGCCCTAGGCTCTGTTGCTTTGTTTTTTAGATGTTTCAGGAAACACCATACACTTCTCCCGAGTGGTTGTTGGCAATTTACATCCCGCCCTTCAGCATAACAAGGCTCCCAGTTCTCCATGGCCTGTCCTGCCTTTCTGGATTTTACACTTTTTTCAGATGGCCCTTTTGACCGGGGGGAAGTGAGACTTCATTGTAGTGCAGATTTCCTTTGCAAGCTTGCTTGGTTGGCCAAAAAGGGCGTATGCGTTTTTTCCTGAATATATTCAGGAAAAAACGCATACGCCCTTTTTGGCCAAGTGCATCATTGTGGACGTTCTGCCTCTTTTCCTATGCTTTCAATGCAATTCCAGTCTACCTCCTGAAATCGGTTTCCTGCAATTCTGCCCCACTTTCAAGTCCTCTTGGCAGCCTTACTTCAGTCTATTATTGGACGATAGCTGTCATTTATAACTCTGCAGGTTTGTGAATTACAGTGCCCCTGAGCTCCTTTCTTCAACTTGCTTTCTTGTGACCTGGCCGCAACACCGCAGGATGGCTTCAGGCCCTAATCTGGTTCCGGCACGGCACGCTGAGCCTCTGGTTATTTCCTCTTCCTGGTGGGAAATGAGAGTTAAATTTGCCCGTCCAGACACCTCCAGCTAGTCTCTCATTGGTTCTCGCTATTCCTGTTCATCTTCCGCAGAAATTGCAAACTGGGCCAAACAGGAGGTTAAAGGCGCTGACTCTCCAAGTGGGGAGAGTGTTAGTAAAGCGTCTGGAATGTTGCACCCGAGTACCAGGGGAGGAAAACTGAGACATATTTGAACACGTCTCCCGATCACATGGTTGATCATACTCTGGGTTCCACATGCATGTTTTAGCTGAAGGAAGAATACCTAAAACCTGGGTAGTTGAAACCCGTGGAATGGGTACCATGCAATATGACTTCAAAGGGTCTTCATTTGCTCACCGAACCTCTCCAATCCTATCACTGCTGCGTTTATGCCCCTGTACACATGCTTGATTCTCTTTCGGAGACATAGCAATCCCTAGATTTTAAGATACTTACTAGTCAGGTACATTCTTAGGCGTTTAATATGCGGTGTTGAGTCCATTTCTTTGAGCAAGGAGTAGCTCTTGTCTATTCCATATTTGGCTTAAGGAACTTTATCTGTGCTCATTTCAATCTCTGGTTTTATGCAGCACCCCAACTCACCTTTACCCTTAATCACGCATAAGTTGGTTTTCTAAATTTGAGACCCTGTTCTGTTCTGTAATTCAGTTCCTGTGTAGCCAAGTTTACATTCCGTGTATTAGTGATATCTTATGATGTTTCTTTTTCTGTGTGACTTATTTCAGTTGGAATCATCATACCTGAATCCACTCATTGTGCTACTAAGGGCCTGATGACACAGATTTCACTGCTGAGTGATATTGCTTTGTAAGTAAATACCACAACTTCTTTATCCATTTTTCACTTTCTGCGATGTTGAACTTGTACTGTAAACGAGGTTCTTGTAAACAGAGCCGTTCCAAACATTGGGGTAGCTGTGTCTTTTTGATTTTAAATTCCCTAAGCTATAGGACCATAAGTGGAAGTGCCCTAGGCTCTGTTGCTTTGTTTTTTAGATGTTTCAGGAAACACCATACACTTCTCCCGAGTGGTTGTTGGCAATTTACATCCCGCCCTTCAGCATAACAAGGCTCCCAGTTCTCCATGGCCTGTCCTGCCTTTCTGGATTTTACACTTTTTTCAGATGGCCCTTTTGACCGGGGGGAAGTGAGACTTCATTGGAGTGCAGATTTCCTTTGCAAGCTTGCTTGGTTGGCCAAAAAGGGCGTATGCGTTTTTTCCTGAATATATTCAGGAAAAAACGCATACGCCCTTTTTGGCCAAGTGCATCATTGTGGACGTTCTGCCTCTTTTCCTATGCTTTCAATGCAATTCCAGTCTACCTCCTGAAATCGGTTTCCTGCAATTCTGCCCCACTTTCAAGTCCTCTTGGCAGCCTTACTTCAGTCTATTATTGGACGATAGCTGTCATTTATAACTCTGCAGGTTTGTGAATTACAGTGCCCCTGAGCTCCTTTCTTCAACTTGCTTTCTTGTGACCTGGCCGCAACACCGCAGGATGGCTTCAGGCCCTAATCTGGTTCCGGCAAGGCACGCTGAGCCTCTGGTTATTTCCTCTTCCTGGTGGGAAATGAGAGTTAAATTTGCCCGTCCAGACACCTCCAGCTAGTCTCTCATTGGTTCTCGCTATTCCTGTTCATCTTCCGCAGAAATTGCAAACTGGGCCAAACAGGAGGTTAAAGGCGCTGACTCTCCAAGTGGGGAGAGTGTTAGTAAAGCGTCTGGAATGTTGCACCCGAGTACCAGGGGAGGAAAACTGAGACATATTTGAACACGTCTCCCGATCACATGGTTGATCATACTCTGGGTTCCACATGCATGTTTTAGCTGAAGGAAGAATACCTAAAACCTGGGTAGTTGAAACCCGTGGAATGGGTACCATGCAATATGACTTCAAAGGGTCTTCATTTGCTCACCGAACCTCTCCAATCCTATCACTGCTGCGTTTATGCCCCTGTACACATGCTTGATTCTCTTTCGGAGACATAGCAATCCCTAGATTTTAAGATACTTACTAGTCAGGTACATTCTTAGGCGTTTAATATGCGGTGTTGAGTCCATTTCTTTGAGCAAGGAGTAGCTCTTGTCTATTCCATATTTGGCTTAAGGAACTTTATCTGTGCTCATTTCAATCTCTGGTTTTATGCAGCACCCCAACTCACCTTTACCCTTAAGCACGCATAAGTTGGTTTTCTAAATTTGAGACCCTGTTCTGTTTTGGAATGCAGTTCCTGTGTAGCCAAGTTTACATTCCGTGTATTAGTGATATCTTATGATGTTTCTTTTTCTGTGTGACTTATTTCAGTTGGAATCATCATACCTGAATCCACTCATTGTGCTACTAAGGGACTGATGACACAGATTTCACTGCTGAGTGATATTGCTTTGTAAGTAAATACCACAACTTCTTTATCCATTTTTCACTTTCTGCGATGTTGAACTTGTACTGTAAACGAGGTTCTTGTAAACAGAGCCGTTCCAAACATTGGGGTAGCTGTGTCTTTTTGATTTTAAATTCCCTAAGCTATAGGACCATAAGTGGAAGTGCCCTAGGCTCTGTTGCTTTGTTTTTTAGATGTTTCAGGAAACACCATACACTTCTCCCGAGTGGTTGTTGGCAATTTACATCCCGCCCTTCAGCATAACAAGGCTCCCAGTTCTCCATGGCCTGTCCTGCCTTTCTGGATTTTACACTTTTTTCAGATGGCCCTTTTGACCGGGGGGAAGTGAGACTTCATTGGAGTGCAGATTTCCTTTGCAAGCTTGCTTGGTTGGCCAAAAAGGGCGTATGCGTTTTTTCCTGAATATATTCAGGAAAAAACGCATACGCCCTTTTTGGCCAAGTGCATCATTGTGGACGTTCTGCCTCTTTTCCTATGCTTTCAATGCAATTCCAGTCTACCTCCTGAAATCGGTTTCCTGCAATTCTGCCCCACTTTCAAGTCCTCTTGGCAGCCTTACTTCAGTCTATTATTGGACGATAGCTGTCATTTATAACTCTGCAGGTTTGTGAATTACAGTGCCCCTGAGCTCCTTTCTTCAACTTGCTTTCTTGTGACCTGGCCGCAACACCGCAGGATGGCTTCAGGCCCTAATCTGGTTCCGGCACGGCACGCTGAGCCTCTGGTTATTTCCTCTTCCTGGTGGGAAATGAGAGTTAAATTTGCCCGTCCAGACACCTCCAGCTAGTCTCTCATTGGTTCTCGCTATTCCTGTTCATCTTCCGCAGAAATTGCAAACTGGGCCAAACAGGAGGTTAAAGGCGCTGACTCTCCAAGTGGGGAGAGTGTTAGTAAAGCGTCTGGAATGTTGCACCCGAGTACCAGGGGAGGAAAACTGAGACATATTTGAACACGTCTCCCGATCACATGGTTGATCATACTCTGGGTTCCACATGCATGTTTTAGCTGAAGGAAGAATACCTAAAACCTGGGCAGTTGAAACCGGTGGAATGGGTACCATGCAATATGACTTCAAAGGGTCTTCATTTGCTCACCGAACCTCTCCAATCCTATCACTGCTGCGTTTATGCCCCTGTACACATGCTTGATTCTCTTTCGGAGACATAGCAATCCCTAGATTTTAAGATACTTACTAGTCAGGTACATTCTTAGGCGTTTAATATGCGGTGTTGAGTCCATTTCTTTGAGCAAGGAGTAGCTCTTGTCTATTCCATATTTGGCTTAAGGAACTTTATCTGTGCTCATTTCAATCTCTGGTTTTATGCAGCACCCCAACTCACCTTTACCCTTAAGCACGCATAAGTTGGTTTTCTAAATTTGAGACCCTGTTCTGTTCTGTAATTCAGTTCCTGTGTAGCCAAGTTTACATTCCGTGTATTAGTGATATCTTATGATGTTTCTTTTTCTGTGTGACTTATTTCAGTTGGAATCATCATACCTGAATCCACTCATTGTGCTACTAAGGGCCTGATGACACAGATTTCATTGCTGAGTGATATTGCTTTGTAAGTAAATACCACAACTTCTTTATCCATTTTTCACTTTCTGCGATGTTGAACTTGTACTGTAAACGAGGTTCTTGTAAACAGAGCCGTTCCAAACTTTGGGGTGGCTGTGTCTTTTTGATTTTAATTTCCCTAAGCTATAGGACCATAAGTGGAAGTGCCCTAGGTTCTGTTGCTTTGTTTTTTAGATGTTTCAGGAAACACCATACACTTCTCCCGAGTGGTTGTTGGCAATTTACATCCCGCCCATCAGCATAACAAGGCTCCCAGTTCTCCATGGCCTGTCCTGCCTTTCTGGATTTTACACTTTTTTCAGATGGCCCTTTTGACCGGGGGGAAGTGAGACTTCATTGTAGTGCAGATTTCCTTTGCAAGCTTGCTTGGTTGGCCAAAAAGGGCGTATGCGTTTTTTCCTGAATATATTCAGGAAAAAACGCATACGCCCTTTTTGGCCAAGTGCATCATTGTGGACGTTCTGCCTCTTTTCCTATGCTTTCAATGCAATTCCAGTCTACCTCCTGAAATCGGTTTCCTGCAATTCTGCCCCGCTTTCAAGTCCTCTTGGCAGCCTTACTTCAGTCTATTATTGGACGATAGCTGTCATTTATAACTCTGCAGGTTTGTGAATTACAGTGCCCCTGAGCTCCTTTCTTCAACTTGCTTTCTTGTGACCTGGCCGCAACACCGCAGGATGGCTTCAGGCCCTAATCTGGTTCCGGCACGGCACGCTGAGCCTCTGGTTATTTCCTCTTCCTGGTGGGAAATGAGAGTTAAATTTGCCCGTCCAGACACCTCCAGCTAGTCTCTCATTGGTTCTCGCTATTCCTGTTCATCTTCCGCAGAAATTGCAAACTGGGCCAAACAGGAGGTTAAAGGCGCTGACTCTCCAAGTGGGGAGAGTGTTAGTAAAGCGTCTGGAATGTTGCACCCGAGTACCAGGGGAGGAAAACTGAGACATATTTGAACACGTCTCCCGATCACATGGTTGATCATACTCTGGGTTCCACATGCATGTTTTAGCTGAAGGAAGAATACCTAAAACCTGGGTATTTGAAACCCGTGGAATGGGTACCATGCAATATGACTTCAAAGGGTCTTCATTTGCTCACCGAACCTCTCCAATCCTATCACTGCTGCGTTTATGCCCCTGTACACATGCTTGATTCTCTTTCGGAGACATAGCAATCCATAGATTTTAAGATACTTACTAGTCAGGTACATTCTTAGGCGTTTAATATGCGGTGTTGAGTCCATTTCTTTGAGCAAGGAGTAGCTCTTGTCTATTCCATATTTGGCTTAAGGAACTTTATCTGTGCTCATTTCAATCTCTGGTTTTATGCAGCACCCCAACTCACCTTTACCCTTAAGCAAGCATAAGTTGGTTTTCTAAATTTGAGACCCTGTTCTGTTCTGTAATTCAGTTCCTGTGTAGCCAAGTTTACATTCCGTGTATTAGTGATATCTTATGATGTTTCTTTTTCTGTGTGACTTATTTCAGTTGGAATCATCATACCTGAATCCACTCATTGTGCTGCTAAGGGCCTGATGACACAGATTTCATTGCTGAGTGATATTGCTTTGTAAGTAAATACCACAACTTCTTTATCCATTTTTCACTTTCTGCGTTGTTGAACTTGTACTGTGAACGAGGTTCTTGTAAACAGAGCCGTTCCAAACTTTGGGGTGGCTGTGTCTTTTTGATTTTAATTTCCCTAAGCTATAGGACCATAAGTGGAAGTGCCCTAGGTTCTGTTGCTTTGTTTTTTAGATGTTTCAGGAAACACCATACACTTCTCCCGAGTGGTTGTTGGCAATTTACATCCCGCCCATCAGCATAACAAGGCTCCCAGTTCTCCATGGCCTGTCCTGCCTTTCTGGATTTTACACTTTTTTCAGATGGCCCTTTTGACTGGGGGGAAGTGAGACTTCATTGTAGTGCAGATTTCCTTTGCAAGCTTGCTTGGTTGGCCAAAAAGGGCGTATGCGTTTTTTCCTGAATATATTCAGGAAAAAACGCATACGCCCTTTTTGGCCAAGTGCATCATTGTCGAGTTTCTGACTCTCTTCATATGCTTTCAATGCAATTCCTGTCTACCTCCTGAAATCGGTTTCCTGCAATTCTGCCCCGCTTTCAAGTCCTCTTGGCAGCCTTACTTCAGTCTATTATTGGACGATAGCTGTCATTTATAACTCTGCAGGTTTGTGAATTACAGTGCCCCTGAGCTCCTTTCTTCAACTTGCTTTCTTGTGACCTGGCCGCAACACCGCAGGATGGCTTCAGGCCCTAATCTGGTTCCGGCACGGCACGCTGAGCCTCTGGTTATTTCCTCTTCCTGGTGGGAAATGAGAGTTAAATTTGCCCGTCCAGACACCTCCAGCTAGTCTCTCATTGGTTCTCGCTATTCCTGTTCATCTTCCGCAGAAATTGCAAACTGGGCCAAACAGGAGGTTAAAGGCGCTGACTCTCCAAGTGGGGAGAGTGTTAGTAAAGCGTCTGGAATGTTGCACGCGAGTACCAGGGGAGGAAAACTGAGACATATTTGAACACGTCTCCCGATAACATGGTTGATCATACTCTAGGTTCCACATGCATGTTTTAGCTGAAGGAAGAATACCTTAAACCTGGAGAGTTGAGACCCGTGTAATGGGTACCATGCAATATGACTTCAAAGCGTCTTCATTTGCTCACGAACCTCTCCAATCCTATCACTGCTGCGTTTATGCTCCTGTACACATGCTTGATTCTCTTTTGGAGACATAGCAATCCATAGGTTTTAAGATACTTACTAGTCAGGTACATTCTTAGGCGTTTAATATGGGGTGTTGAGTCCATTTCGTTGAGCAAGGAGTAGCTCTTGTCTATTCCATATTTGGCTTAAGGAACTTTATCTGTGCTCATTTCAATCTCTGGTTTTATGCAGCACCCCAACTCACCTTTCCCCTTAAGCAAGCATAAGTTGGTTTTCTAAACTTGAGACACTGTTCTGTTTTGTAATTCAGTTCATGTGTAGCCAAGTCGACATTCTGTGTATTAATGATACCTTATGATGTTTCTTTTCTGTGTGACTTAATTCAGTTCGAATCATCATACCTGAATCCACTCATTATGCTGCTACGGGCCTGATTACATAGATTTCATTGCTGAGTGATATTGCATTGTACGTAAGTACCACAAGTTCTTTATCCATTTTTCACTTTCTGCGATATTGAACTTGTACCGTAAACGAGGTTCTTGTAAACAGAGCCGTCCCAAACTTTGGGGTGGCTGTGTCTTTTTGATTTTAATTTCCCTAAGCTATAGGACCATAAGTGGAAGTGCCCTAGGCTCTGTTGCTTTGTTTTTTAGATGTTTCAGGAAACACCATACACTTCTCCAGAGTGGCTGTTGGCAATTTACATCCCGCCCATCAGCATAAGAAGGCTCCCAGTTCTCCATGGCCTGTGGTGCCTTTATGGATTTTACACTTTTTTCAGATGGCCCTTTTGACCGGGGGGAAGTGAGACTTCATTGTAGTGCAGATTTCCTTTGCAAGCTTGCTTGGTTGGCCAAAAAGGGTGTATGCGTTTTTTCCTGAATATATTCAGGAAAAAACGCATACGCCCTTTTTGGCCAAGTGCATCATTGTCGAGTTTCTGACTCTCTTCATATGCTTTCAATGCAATTCCTGTCTACCTCCTGAAATCGGTTTCCTGCAATTCTGCCTTGCTTTCAATGCCTCTTCATAGCCTTACCTCAATATATTTTTTAAAAGTAGTTGGCCTTTATAACTCTGCAGGTTTTTGAATTGCAGTGGCCCTTAGCTCCATTTTTTAGCTCTTATTTTTGTGGTCTTGCCCCATAACCACAGGATTCCTTGAAGCCCTATTTTTCTTCTGGGGCACCTTGCTGTGCCTTTGTTTAATTCTTCTTACTGATGTGATATTAGAGTGACATGTGCCCATTGAAACCGCTACAGCTAGTTTCTCACTGGTTCCCCCTATTCCCATTCATCCTCTGCACTAACTGCAGACTGTGCGATACCAGAACTTAAAGGCATTGACTCCATGTGGGGATGTTGTTAGTAAAGCGGCTGGAATGTCGATCCGGAGCCCCAGGAGAGGAAAAATGAGGTGCGTTTTAGAAACCTTTCCCGATCATATGGTATACCAGTCGCTGGGTTTCCCAAGCATGGTTTAGCTGTAGGAAGATTCCCTTCAACCTGGAGTGTTGGGACCCTTGGACTGAGTAGCATGAAGTATTGCATTAAACTTTCGGCAGTTGCTCACCAAAGCTCACCAATCCTGTCAGCCCCAAGTGTCCAGCCTTATGTCTTATCCAGCTGTGGGTTTATATGTGGTCAATCCAGGTTGCATCACAGCCCCTGAGCGAATTTTGTAAGAATTTTTCTCTCTTTCATTGTTTCAGCGTTTTGTTTTTAAAATTTATTTCTATAATGGGGTTTAGCTCCTTTTCACTGCTGTGTTTGTGCCGCTCTGCACACACTTGATTCCCTTATGGAGATATATCAATACATGGGTTTTAAGATTCTTATTCCTCAGATATATTTCTCTGCGGTGTATAGGGTGTGTTGAGGCCTGTTCATTGAGCAAGGTGTAGATCTTGTCTAATACCTATTTGGTTTATTGAACGGTATCTGTGCTAATTTCAAACTCTGGTTTTATGCATCACCCCACCTCTCCTTTCCCCTTAAGCTGACATAAGTGTGTTTTCTAAATGTGAGACACTGTTCTGTTCTGTAATTCATTTCTTGTGCAGCCATATTTACCCTCCCTCTATAAGTGATATCTTATGATATGTTTCTTTTTCTGTTTGACTTATTTCAAGTAGTATTATCGGACCTAAATCCACTCTTTATCCTTCTACTAGCCTTATTACATTGATTTCATGGTGAAGAGATATTCCATTGTACATAAGTACCACATCTTCTTTATCCATTGTTCTCTTTCCTGGGATATTTAAGGTGTACTGAAGTTGAGGTTCTTGTAAACAGAGTAGCCCTAAACTGTGGTGTGCTTGTGTCTTGTTGATTTTTAGACTTCCCTAGATATACTCCCATGATTGGAAGTGTCCTATGCTCTGTAGCTCTGTTTTTTAGATGATTTAGGAACCACCATACACTTCTCCAGAGTGGCTCTCGGCAGTTCACACACTGCCCATCAGCGTATAAAGGCTCCCTGTTCTCCATGGCCTGTCCTGCATTTCTGGTTTTTACAATTTTTTAGGATGGCCCTTTTGACCGGTGGGAAGTGAGACTTCTTTGTTGTGCACATTTGCATTGCTTGCTTGCTTCGTTGCCCATAAAGTGCGTATGCGTTTTTTCCTGGATATAATCAGGAAAAAACGCATACGCCCTTTTGGGCCAACTGCATCATTGTCGAAATTCTGCCGCTTTTCATGTGCGTTAAAGACGAGTCCAATCTATCTCTTGAAATCTGTTTCTTGCAATTCTGTCTTGCATTCAGATCCTCTTCTTTGCCTTACCTCAACATATTTTTGGACGTTAGTTTTCATTTATAACTCTGCAGGTTTGTGAATTGCAGTGACCCTGAGCTCCATTTTTTAAGTTGCTCTTTTGTGAGCTGGCCTCAAACCCGCAGGATTGCTTCAGGCCCTATTTTGGCTCCGGCGAGGCAGGCTGAGCCTTTCTTTAATTCTTATTCTTAATGGGAAATTAGAGTGATATGTGCCCGTCCAAACCCCTACAACTCTTCTCTCATTGGTTCCCCCTCTTCCCGTTCATCCTCCTCACAATTTGCAAAATGTGTGAAACAGAAGTTTAAATGTGCTGATTCTCCAAGTGGGGAGATTCTAAGTAGCGTGGCTGGAATGGTGAACAGGAGCACCAGGAGAGGATAAATGAGGTGCATTTTAGACACATCTCCCGATCACATGGTGTACAGTCCTCTGGGTTTTCCATGCATGTTTTAGCTGTAGGAAGATCCCTTGAACCTGCAGATTTGGGACCCATTGAATGGGTACCAGGTAGTATTACTTTAAAGGGTGTGCATTTCCTCACCCAACCTCACATTTCTCTTAGCGCAAACAGTTTCCAGCCTTATGTCTCATCCTGCTGTGGGTCTAGATGTGTTCAATCCATGTTGCATCACCGTCCCTGAGGAAAAGTTGTAAGAGGTTTTCTCTGTCTCTCTGTCGTTTATTTTTTTCAATTTATTACTATATTGGTTACAGCTGATTTTCAAAGCTCTGTTTCTTGCTGCTGTACATCCACTTGATTCACGTACAGAGAGACATCAATAAATTCTTTTTCAGATTCTTACCAGTCGTATATATTCTTTTCCGGTGACTTGAGTGTGCTGAGTGCAGTTCTTTTAGCTACCGTGTAGGCCTTGTTGATTATCAGTTTGGTATTTGGAATGGTATCTTTGCTAATTTCAACCTCCTGGATGATGCCTCACCCCTCCCCACCTTTCCCGTTTAGCAGCCTTATGCGTGTTTTCTACATATTTGACTATGTTTTTGTTTTGTAATTTATTTCATGTGTAGCCATTTTGGATTCCACCTTTAAGTGATATCTTATGATATGTGTCTTTTTCTTTTTGAATTCTGTCACTTAGAATGATCATACGTAACTCCTCCGGAGTTGTTACAACTGGCCATATTTCATTGATTTCCAGGCTGAATAATATTCCACTCTACCTAAGTACCACATCTCTATCCATTTTTTCCCTCCAGAGACATTTAAGTTATATCCTAGTCGAGGATCTTTTAAACAGAGAGGGGGTAAACATTGGGGTGCCTGTGTCCTCTCGATTTTTGTTTTTCCCAAGATATACGCCCATGAGTGCAAGTGCCCTATGCTCTGTAGCTCATTTTTTAGATGCTTTAGTAAACACAATACACTTCTCCAGAATGGCCGTTGGCAATATACATTTCCACTATAAGTCTCACAGGGCTCCCTCTTCTCGTTGCCCTGTCCTGCATTTCTGTTGTTTACGCTTTATGAGGATGGCTCTTCTGACTGATGCGAAGTGATATCTTTTGTAGTATTGACTTCCAGTGCCCACCTGTTTGGTTGGCTAAAAAAGTGTATGCCCTTTTCTTGAATATATACAGAAAAGAACGCATACACCCTTTTTGGCCAACTGCAATGTTGGCAATGTTCAGCTCCTTTTCTTGTGCTTAATGGCGAGTCCTTTCTACCTCCTCAAATCCCTTTCCTGCCATTCTCCCTTGCTTACAAGTCCTTTTCTCTGACTTTCCTCAAGACATTTTTCAGTGATGGATATTTTCAACTCTGCAGTTTTGTGAATTTTACTGCCCCTGAGTTCCATTGTTCAACTCGTGTTTATGGGAACTGGCCACAAAGCAGCGGGATTTCCTCAAGCCCTATACTGTTTCCATGGGCAACCCTAGCCTTTGGTCAATTCGTCTTCCTGATTGGAAATTAGAGTGACATGTGCCTGTCTGAACACCTAGGACTTGTCTCTCATTGTTCCTCATCCTTCCACTTCATCCTCTGGACAAATTCCAAACTGTACGCAACAGGATGTTGACAGTGCTGACATCTCCAAGTGGGGAGACTGTTAGTAAAGACGCTGGAGGGGTGAACCCGAGCACCAGGAGATGAGGAGATGAGATGCCTTTTCCAAACTCTTCCCGATCAGACGGTATACCATCCTCTGGGTGTGACAGACATGTTTTAGCAGTAGGAAGAGTCCCATTCATGTAAGGAGAACACCAGGGCTTTTTCAAAATCAGTGTCTCCCCGAAACCCAAACTGGGGAATTTTTTAAGCTACGGCTACACATATGTTCATTAAGGGCCTTGGGAAGTAGGCAGAGTCCAAACTTTAGATGATTGAAGTCTTCAGGGTCAGAAGCACTCACCACCAGCTTCCCTTAGGCTACACTTTAACTGTCATTGATAGATGATGTCAATAAAAATATCTATTCTTTTTCAGATTATTTCCCCTTATAGGTTATTGCAAAATGTTGAGTGTAGTTCCCTGTGCTATACAGTAGTTCCTTGTTGATGATCTATTTTATACATAACAGTGTGTATGTGTTAATTCCAAACTGTTAATTTATCCCTCCTCCCACCTTTCCCCTTTGGTAATAATAAATTATAAGATTTTATACTTCTCAAAAATGGGGGAGCCGAAAGAGAGGTATCATTTTCAATGGAAAAGCATTTAAAACAAGATTGAAGGTTTAACCAAGATTATTAGCTGTACATCCTTGGAAAGAAATCACTTCGTTTCTCTAATATTGACCTGACAAATAAGACAAACCTTTTCACTGAACTTGCTTATAAAAAGTGATGGAAATATCAAATGGAAGTGTTAAAAACATCTTATTTTACCCGAGCCTTATACACTGTTCTATGTTAACTACAGTTTGGCTCACACATCTGTTCATTGAGGTTACAATAGTCTCAATTTCTGTTACTGATCCTCCAGAGTGGACCCCAACAAGTGTCCCCCTGCCCAGTGTCATTGGGGCCAACAGATCGAGACTGAGTTTGGTTCACAAGCAAAGGAAACTTTATATTTTGATCAGAGAATGGAGAGGTGAGAGCATGCACTACCCCGTGGGCTGTGGGCTGGGCTGCTGTGTAGAGATCCTGTCAGAGTCAGTGGGAGGGAGGGAGGCGGCGGAGCTCTCGAGGGCCGGGTTGGCTGTAGCTCAGGCTCTATATCGTGGAGTCTGCACTGGGCCCCAGGAGCTGAGGTGTCGACCCAGCCATTCTGCACTAGGAAATCTGGTCTGAAGTGCCGGGTGTGGAACCTCTGCATGCGGGACCCTAGGAGCACGTGAAATTAGACAAAGCACAAAGGATAAAAAAGGTTAGACTTGACTTTATTGCCCAGATTCTATTTTTATCTCCCAGGGATTTTTAATGGGCTTTGCTGGGGACAAACCCCTCCTCTGCCTTTTGTCCCGTTCCTCATTCTTGGAGTGCTGAGGGTGCAGACCCTTCTTCTGTAACTGCTGAGTGCTGAGTTGGGAGCCCTCATACCCTGGGGCGAGGGTCAGAGCTTCTCCCCAGCAGCCTCCCGGTGACGTTGATTGTCCCCAGGACCCCTGCCTCCCTGCTCGTCCACCTGAGCACCAGCATTGGAAGTGTTATAGATTCTAATGACCTTTAAGGGTCCAGGAAAGAGATGTGCAGAGACGCTGTGGGGGCCGGTTTCACCCCGCCCCACATTTGTTCGGCCACCTTAGGCTGACTGTCTCTGCCAGCCTAGATGCTCTGACCAGTAGTCTGCGCTTTCTTCAATTAGGCCCCTGAATTAACGTACAAACAGCACCAGGTGTCAGAGCCCTGCCCGCTCAACTCCCAGACAGTCCAGGGTCAGTGGTGACCAAGGACCATGATGGCTACTGAGTCAACAGCCTTTTGAAGTAAACAGGAGTCCAGCCGGTCTTATTGGCCACCATCATCACGGTGTCTGTCGGCTTTTCTATGGTGACAGTGTGGTATACTGTTCCCCCGCCAAGATTATTAGCTCCCCTCTGGGTGCAGTAAGTCCTGCAAGCAGTAGTCTACTCTTTTGGGACACACTCTTGTTGTTTTATGAGAGAAACTCCAGGTCAAGTGATGTTCACACGAGTCGTCATGGTGCCCTGTTGCCCCCGGTTATCTCTCTGGATGTTGGAGTTGGAGGGCCTCCTCACTCGAGGTCGGTGTGCCCACGGAGCGAACCCTGCAACTTCAGGGCATGGTTGGTGGTTAGGATCACCACGTGGGGTCCTTTTCCCTTAGGAGGGAGGTGGCCTTTTGGGCTGCTGATTTCCAGGTTTTTAGATACCGCCAGTATCTTGGCCAGATGTGGCAGTGGGCCAAGCCCCTTAGTGACCGTAGTTTATCCTACCTGGATGGCATTCTTGCATTGTTCCATTTCAAGTGGTCCCAGTTTTTGCACTAATTCTCCAATGGCGATTCACCTTTCACCGGGAATGTAAAGGTCAAAGGGTTTAGCTAAATTAGGGAGTTCCAGGGCAAGGGTCTGAATTGACTGCTCTTTCCATTCTTGAAAGGCCACTTCTGGATTCTATTCAAAAGGATCATCATCTTTTCCTTTCAGTGTTTCATATAGAGGCCCAGCTAGTAGACTGTAGTTAGGGATCCAGAAGCAGCAAACCCTGGCCTCCCCAGGAACCCCTAAGCTGTCTTCTAGTTTTAGAAAGGGGTAAGGCTGAAAATGGTTTCTTCCCTTTCCTGGGATGGGCTTCTCTGACCTTCTGTGAGAATGAAGCCCAGGCAGGTCACCGCAGTCTGTGATATTTGAGCTTTTTCTTGGACAACTTCTATCCTTTATTGGCTTGGTAGTTCAGAGGCCTCCTTAGTAGGGCTGGTGATCAGAATGTCGTCTGCATATTGAAGGAGGGTTTCCTTTTCCAGAGGTAGAACTTTTAGGTCTTTAGCTAAGCTTTCCCCAAAGATGGTGTGGGAATTTTTGCACCCTTGGGGCCAGACGGCCCGGAAGTATTGTTTTAGTTGTATGTTGAGTCCTGCCACTCACAAGCCAAAATTTCTTGTGACTCTGGGACTAATGGAATACAAAAGAAGGCATCATTGAAGACTAATACAGAATACCATGTCCTGGTGGTTGGTAGAATGACCAGCAGGGTGTAGGAATTAGGAGCAACTGGAGGTATATCCTCGGTGGCTTCACTGACTGTCCTGACATCCTTTACCAGGTCCCCAGCAGCCCATGGGGCTCTCGTGGTCAGACCAATCCCAGAATATGGAGCTCACCTGGGCAGGTACCCCACCCCCACCCCAGCCCACGGGGCTCTCGTGGTCAGGCCCCTCCCAGGATACAGAGCTACCCTTGCAGGTACCGTGGCAGGGCTGGGCACACAGGAACCGTGCACATAGCCCTCATTGCAGAGCACCCCCAGCTCACCTGTCGCTCAGAGCTGACACAGAGCACCTCAGAGCAGGACTTGAACTAACAAACAGCAGCTGCGACAGGTCTGTGACCCTGGGCATCACTCCGTGAGGCCTCCCTCCACCTGGTCTTCCAGAGACTTCCACTGCACCCGGGGCACCAGGCCTCTGTCTCCAACCACCACCCACCCCTCCTCTGCCTGACTCCTGGGTTCCTCTCATTAGGAGAGGGTTTTCTTGAAGTTGTCTCCCACTCATGGGCCAGATAAAATGATTAGAAAACAAGCCAAAGCTGCAGCCCCTTGTCTATCCTGACTCTCAGGAGCCCACACCTGTTCCTTGGACCTGGCCGGTTCAGCAAGTTCCATTTTCTGCAACTGTGAGCCCCTGAGGGGTGATGATTGGCTGACCTGGGCAGCCTTACCGTGCCGGCCAGCCCTCCCCAGGTGTGCCTGGGTTGAGATCAATATAAATACCACTCCAGGCAGCAAGAGCCCCTGCAGCCGTGCCTGACGCCATTTTCTCTGCCCTGTCAGCAGTCTCGGGGCTGGGCTGGTGGGAGGGAGTGAGAGGCCACGGCTTTGTGGGTGGCCCAGTGTGAGTGGGGCTCTGCTGGACTTTCTGCAGCAGTTGCCAGGCTGCCACCTGCTAAAGAAGAGGATGTGTCACCCATACCTGCTGCTGGAATTTCTCCCTGGGCAGAGGTGAGGAAGGAAAAAAGCAGTGGGGGCAGGGACAGGACGGGTATCTCAGGCAGGGAAATGGAAATCTTCCAGAAGAGCACCCAGGGCCAGGACCATCCTGGCTGGCCTGCAGGCACCAAGTCGGCCGGCATGCTGTCACTCGTGTGGCTCTATGGCCCTTCCTCTAGGCTTTCAAGTCCTTGTATATATTCAGGTGTTTTACCTGGGACGGGTGGGAATAGTTCAGCAGCAACTGGCCTGGGGCTCAGCTCACGTTTACTCACAGATGCCTCGGCACGGTGCCCCAGCTTTGCAATGAGGACGCTTGTTGCGTGGGGGCTGCTGGCTGAATGGGAGACGATTCCCCACCACTGACCAACTTCAGAATTGTTTACAACTGGAGCAAGTGCCCTGATACGGTTTTCCTCTGTGTAACTGGTGGGTTCTGTGTTTTTTTTCTCTTTTTCGTTTTTGGTTCAAGGTAGATTTTATTCCTCTTTTTTGTATTTACAGATATAAGCATGGAAATAATTTATTCATATAAATACATGTATGTGCAGGGAATAATTGTTTTTTCTGTTTTATTTTTTAAATTTTACTTCTTTTTAATTTTGAATTTTATTTTATATTTTTATACAGCAGGTTCTTATTGGTTATCTATTTTATACATATAAATGTATACATGCCAATCCCAGTCTCTCAACTCCTCCCACCACCACCCCCCCAACAGCTTTCCCCCCTTGTTGTCCATACGTTTGTTGTCTACATCTGTTGCTCTATTTATGCCTTGCAAAATGGTTAATCTGTACAGTTTTTCTAGGTTCCACATATATGCATGAATATACAAGATTTGTTTTTCTCCTTCTGACTTACTTCACTCTGTATGACAGTCTCTAGATCCATCGACGTCTCTACAAATGACCCAATTTCATTCCTTTTCATGGCTTAGTAATATTCCATTTTATATATGTACCACAGCTTTATGCATTCGTCTGTCTGTGGGCATTTAGGTTGCTTCCATTACCTCGATATTGTAAATAGTGATGCAATGAACATTGCGGTGAATGACTCTTTTTGATTTATGGTTTTGTCTGGGTATATGTCCAGTACTGGGATTGCTGTATCATATGGTAATTCTATTGTTAGTTTCTTAAGAAATTCCATATTGTTCTCCATAATGACTGTATCAATTTATATTCCCAACAATAGTGGAAGAGGGTTCCTTTTCTCCACACCCTTTCCAGCATTTTTTGTTTGTAGATTTTCAATGATGCCTATTCTACCAGGTGTGAGGTGATACCTCATTGTTGAATCCATTTCGTTGAGCAAGGGGTAGCTCTTGTCTATTACATATTTGGCTTATGGAACGGTATCTGTGCTAATTTCAAACTCTGCTTTTATGCAGCAGCCCAACTCACCTTCCCCCTTAAGCAGGCATAAGTTGGTTTTCTAAACTTGAGACCCTGTTCTGTTTTGTAATTCAGTTCATGTGTAGCCAAGTTCACATTCCGTGTATTAGTGATACCTTATGATGTTTCTTTTTCTGTGTGACTTATTTCACTTAGAATCATCGTGCCTCAATCCACTCATTATGCTGGTACGGGCCTGGTGACATAGATTTCATTGCTGAGTGGTATTCTGTTGTACAGAAGTACCGCAACTTCTTTATCCATTATTTGCTCTCTGGGATATTTAACTTGTGCCGTAGAAGAGATTCCTGTAAAAAGAGCCGTCCCAAATTTTGGGGTTGCTGTGTCTTTTTGATATTAATTTCCCTAAGCTATAGGACCATAAGTGGAAGTGCCCTAGGCTCTGTTGCTTTGTTTTTTAGATGTTTCAGGAAACACCATACACTTCTCCCGAGTGTCTGTTGGCAATTTACATCCCGCCCATCAGCATAACAAGGCTCCCAGTTCTCCATGGCCTGTCCTGCCTTTCTGGATTTTACACTTTTTTCAGATGGCCCTTTTGACCGGGGGGAAGTGAGACTTCATTGTAGTGCAGATTTCCTTTGCAAGCTTGCTTGGTTGGCCAAAAAGGGCGTATGCGTTTTTTCCTGAATATATTCAGGAAAAAACGCATACGCCCTTTTTGGCCAAGTGCATCATTGTGGACGTTCTGCCTCTTTTCCTATGCTTTCAATGCAATTCCAGTCTACCTCCTGAAATCGGTTTCCTGCAATTCTGCCCCGCTTTCAAGTCCTCTTGGCAGCCTTACTTCAGTCTATTTTTGGACGATAGCTGTCATTTATAACTCTGCAGGTTTGTGAATTACAGTGCCCCTGAGCTCCTTTCTTCAACTCGCTTTCTTGTGACCTGGCCGCAACACCGCAGGATGGCTTCAGGCCCTAATCTGGTTCCGGCACGGCACGCTGAGCCTTTGGATATTTCCACTTCCTGGTGGGAAATGAGAGTTAAATTTGCCCGTCCAGACACCTCCAGCTAGCCTCTCATTGGTTCTCGCTATTCCTGTTCATCTTCCGCAGAAATTGCAAACTGGGCCAAACAGGAGGTTAAAGGCGCTGATTCTCCAAGTGGGGAGAGTGTTAGTAAAGCATCTGGAATGTTGCACCCGAGTACCAGGGGAGGAAAAATGAGACATATTTGAACACGTCACCCGTTCACATGGTTGATCATACTTGGGTTCCACATGCATGTTTTAGCTGAAGGAAGAATACCTTAAACCTGGAGAGTTGAGACCCGTGTAATGGGTACCATGCAATATGACTTCAAAGGGTCTTCATTTGCTCACCGAACCTCTCCAATCCTATCACTGCTGCGTTTATGCCCCTGTACACATGCTTGATTCTCTTTTGGAGACATAGCAATCCATAGGTTTTACGATACTTACTAGTCAGGTACATTCTTACGCGTTTAATATGCGGTGTTGAGTCCATTTCGTTGAGCAAGGAGTAGCTCTTGTCTATTCCATATTTGACTTAAGGAACTTTATCTGTGCTCATTTCAATCTCTGGTTTTATGCAGCACCCCAACTCACCTTTACCCTTAAGCAAGCATAAGTTGGTTTTCTAAATTTGAGACCCTGTTCTGTTCTGTAATTCAGTTCCTGTGTAGCCAAGTTTACATTCCGTGTATTACTGATATCTTATGATGTTTCTTTTTCTGTGTGACTTATTTCAGTTAGAATCATCATACCTGAACCCACTCATTGTGCTGCTAAGGGCCTGATGACATAGATTTCATTGCTGAGTGATATTGCTTTGTAAGTAAATACCACAACTTCTTTATCCATTTTTCACTTTCTGCGATGTTGAACTTGTACTGTGAACGAGGTTCCTATAAACAGAGGCGTCCCAAACTTTGGGGTGGCTGTGTCTTTCTGATTTTAATTTCCCTAAGCTATAGGACCATAAGTGGAAGTGCCCTAGGCTCTGTTGCTTTGTTTTTTAGATGTTTCAGGAAACACCATACACTTCTCCCGAGTGGTTGTTGGCAATTTACATCCCGCCCTTCAGCATAACAAGGCTCCCAGTTCTCCATGGCCTGTCCTGCCTTTCTGGATTTTACACTTTTTTCAGATGGCCCTTTTGACCGGGGGGAAGTGAGACTTCATTGTAGTGCAGATTTCCTTTGCAAGCTTGCTTGTTTGGCCAAAAAGGGCGTATGCGTTTTTTCCTGAATATATTCAGGAAAAAACGCATACGCCCTTTTTGGCCAAGTGCATCATTGTGGACGTTCTGCCTCTTTTCCTATGCTTTCAATGCAATTCCAGTCTACCTCCTGAAATGGGTTCCCTGCAATTCTGCCCCGCTTTCAAGTCCTCTTGGCAGCCTTACTTCAGTCTATTTTTGGACGATAGCTGTCATTTATAACTCTGCAGGTTTGTGAATTACAGTGCCCCTGAGCTCCTTTCTTCAACTCGCTTTCTTGTGACCTGGCCGCAACACCGCAGGATGTCTTCAGGCTCTAATCTGGTTCTGGCACGGCACGCTGAGCCTTTGGTTAATTCCTCTTCCTGGTGGAAATGAGAGTTAAATTTGCCCATCCAGACACCTCCAGCTAGTCTCTCATTGATTCTCGCTATTCCTGTTCATCTTCCGCAGAAATTGCAAACTGGGCCAAACAGGAGGTTAAAGGGACTGACTCTCCAAGTGGGGAGAGTGTTAGTAAAGCGTCTGGAATGTTGCACCCGAGTACCAGGGGGGGAAAACTGAGACATATTTGAACACGTCTCCCGTTCACATGGTTGATCATACTTGGGTTCCACATGCATGTTTTAGCTGAAGGAAGAATACCTTAAACCTGGGTAGTTGAAACCCGTGGAATGGGTACCATGCAATATGACTTCAAAGGGTCTTCATTTGCTCACGAACCTCTCCAATCCTATCACTGCTGCGTTTATGCCCCTGTACACACGCTTGATTCTCTTTTGGAGACATAGCAATCCATAGGTTTTAAGATACTTACTAGTCAGGTACATTCTTAGGCGTTTAATATGGGGTGTTGAGTCCATTTCGTTGAGCAAGGAGTAGCTCTTGTCTATTCCATATTTGGCTTAAGGAACTTTATCTGTGCTCATTTCAATCTCTGGTTTTATGCAGCACCCCAACTCACCTTTCCCCTTAAGCACGCATAAGTTGGTTTTCTAAACTTGAGACACTGTTCTGTTTTGTAATTCAGTTCATGTGTAGCCAAGTCGACATTCTGTGTATTAATGATACCTTATGATGTTTCTTTTCTGTGTGACTTAATTCAGTTCGAATCATCATACCTGAATCCACTCATTATGCTGCTACGGGCCTGATGACACAGATTTCATTGCTGAGTGATATTGCATTGTACGTAAGTACCACAAGTTCTTTATCCATTTTTCACTTTCTGCGATATTGAACTTGTACCGTAAACGAGGTTCTTGTAAACAGAGCCGTCCCAAACTTTGGGGTGGCTGTGTCTTTTTGATTTTAATTTCCCTAAGCTATAGGACCATAAGTGGAAGTGCCCTAGGCTCTGTTGCTTTGTTTTTTAGATGTTTCAGGAAACACCATACACTTCTCCAGAGTGGCTGTTGGCAATTTACATCCCGCCCATCAGCATAAGAAGGCTCCCAGTTCTCCATGGCCTGTGGTGCCTTTATGGATTTTACACTTTTTTCAGATGGCCCTTTTGACCGGGGGGAAGTGAGACTTCATTGTAGTGCAGATTTCCTTTGCAAGCTTGCTTGGTTGGCCAAAAAGGGTGTATGCGTTTTTTCCTGAATATATTCAGGAAAAAACGCATACGCCCTTTTTGGCCAAGTGCATCATTGTCGAGTTTCTGACTCTCTTCATATGCTTTCAATGCAATTCCTGTCTACCTCCTGAAATCGGTTTCCTGCAATTCTGCCTTGCTTTCAATGCCTCTTCATAGCCTTACCTCAATATATTTTTTAAAAGTAGTTGGCCTTTATAACTCTGCAGGTTTTTGAATTGCAGTGGCCCTTAGCTCCATTTTTTAGCTCTTATTTTTGTGGTCTTGCCCCATAACCACAGGATTCCTTGAAGCCCTATTTTTCTTCTGGGGCACCTTGCTGTGCCTTTGGTTAATTCTTCTTACTGATGTGATATTAGAGTGACATGTGCCCATTGAAACTGCTACAGCTAGTTTCTCACTGGTTCCCCCTATTCCCATTCATCCTCTGCACTAACTGCAGACTGTGCGATACCAGAACTTAAAGGCATTGACTCCATGTGGGGATGTTGTTAGTAAAGTGGCTGGAATGTCGATCCGGAGCCCCAGGAGAGGAAAAATGAGGTGCGTTTTAGAAACCTTTCCCGATCATATGGTATACCAGTCGCTGGGTTTCCCAAGCATGGTTTAGCTGTAGGAAGATTCCCTTCAACCTGGAGTGTTGGGACCCTTGGACTGAGTAGCATGAAGTATTGCATTAAACTTTCGGCAGTTGCTCACCAAAGCTCACCAATCCTGTCAGCCCCAAGTGTCCAGCCTTATGTCTTATCCAGCTGTGGGTTTATATGTGGTCAATCCAGGTTGCATCACAGCCCCTGAGCGAATTTTGTAAGAATTTTTCTCTCTTTCATTGTTTCAGCGTTTTGTTTTTAAAATTTATTTCTATAATGGGGTTTAGCTCCTTTTCACTGCTGTGTTTGTGCCGCTCTGCACACACTTGATTCCCTTATGGAGATATATCAATACATGGGTTTTAAGATTCTTATTCCTCAGATATATTTCTCTGCGGTGTATAGGGTGTGTTGAGGCCTGTTCATTGAGCAAGGTGTAGATCTTGTCTAATACCTATTTGGTTTATTGAACGGTATCTGTGCTAATTTCAAACTCTGGTTTTATGCATCACCCCACCTCTCCTTTCCCCTTAAGCTGACATAAGTGTGTTTTCTAAATGTGAGACACTGTTCTGTTCTGTAATTCATTTCTTGTGCAGCCATATTTACCCTCCCTCTATAAGTGATATCTTATGATATGTTTCTTTTTCTGTTTGACTTATTTCAAGTAGTATTATCGGACCTAAATCCACTCTTTATCCTTCTACTAGCCTTATTACATTGATTTCATGGTGAAGAGATATTCCATTGTACGTAAGTACCACATCTTCTTTATCCATTGTTCTCTTTCCTGGGATATTTAAGGTGTACTGAAGTTGAGGTTCTTGTAAACAGAGTAGCCCTAAACTGTGGTGTGCTTGTGTCTTGTTGATTTTTAGACTTCCCTAGATATACTCCCATGATTGGAAGTGTCCTATGCTCTGTAGCTCTGTTTTTTAGATGATTTAGGAACCACCATACACTTCTCCAGAGTGGCTCTCGGCAGTTCACACACTGCCCATCAGCGTATAAAGGCTCCCTGTTCTCCATGGCCTGTCCTGCATTTCTGGTTTTTACAATTTTTTAGGATGGCCCTTTTGACCGGTGGGAAGTGAGACTTCTTTGTTGTGCACATTTGCATTGCTTGCTTGCTTCGTTGCCCATAAAGTGCGTATGCGTTTTTTCCTGGATATAATCAGGAAAAAACGCATACGCCCTTTTGGGCCAACTGCATCATTGTCGAAATTCTGCCGCTTTTCATGTGCGTTAAAGACGAGTCCAATCTATCTCTTGAAATCTGTTTCTTGCAATTCTGTCTTGCATTCAGATCCTCTTCTTTGCCTTACCTCAACATATTTTTGGACGTTAGTTTTCATTTATAACTCTGCAGGTTTGTGAATTGCAGTGACCCTGAGCTCCATTTTTTAAGTTGCTCTTTTGTGAGCTGGCCTCAAACCCGCAGGATTGCTTCAGGCCCTATTTTGGCTCCGGCGAGGCAGGCTGAGCCTTTCTTTAATTCTTATTCTTAATGGGAAATTAGAGTGATATGTGCCCGTCCAAACCCCTACAACTCTTCTCTCATTGGTTCCCCCTCTTCCCGTTCATCCTCCTCACAATTTGCAAAATGTGTGAAACAGAAGTTTAAATGTGCTGATTCTCCAAGTGGGGAGATTCTAAGTAGCGTGGCTGGAATGGTGAACAGGAGCACCAGGAGAGGATAAATGAGGTGCATTTTAGACACATCTCCCGATCACATGGTGTACAGTCCTCTGGGTTTTCCATGCATGTTTTAGCTGTAGGAAGATCCCTTGAACCTGCAGATTTGGGACCCATTGAATGGGTACCAGGTAGTATTACTTTAAAGGGTGTGCATTTCCTCACCCAACCTCACATTTCTCTTAGCGCAAACAGTTTCCAGCCTTATGTCTCATCCTGCTGTGGGTCTAGATGTGTTCAATCCATGTTGCATCACCGTCCCTGAGGAAAAGTTGTAAGAGGTTTTCTCTGTCTCTCTGTCGTTTATTTTTTTCAATTTATTACTATATTGGTTACAGCTGATTTTCAAAGCTCTGTTTCTTGCTGCTGTACATCCACTTGATTCACGTACAGAGAGACATCAATAAATTCTTTTTCAGATTCTTACCAGTCGTATATATTCTTTTCCGGTGACTTGAGTGTGCTGAGTGCAGTTCTTTTAGCTACCGTGTAGGCCTTGTTGATTATCAGTTTGGTATTTGGAATGGTATCTTTGCTAATTTCAACCTCCTGGATGATGCCTCACCCCTCCCCACCTTTCCCGTTTAGCAGCCTTATGCGTGTTTTCTACATATTTGACTATGTTTTTGTTTTGTAATTTATTTCATGTGTAGCCATTTTGGATTCCACCTTTAAGTGATATCTTATGATATGTGTCTTTTTCTTTTTGAATTCTGTCACTTAGAATGATCATACGTAACTCCTCCGGAGTTGTTACAACTGGCCATATTTCATTGATTTCCAGGCTGAATAATATTCCACTCTACCTAAGTACCACATCTCTATCCATTTTTTCCCTCCAGAGACATTTAAGTTATATCCTAGTCGAGGATCTTTTAAACAGAGAGGGGGTAAACATTGGGGTGCCTGTGTCCTCTCGATTTTTGTTTTTCCCAAGATATACGCCCATGAGTGCAAGTGCCCTATGCTCTGTAGCTCATTTTTTAGATGCTTTAGTAAACACAATACACTTCTCCAGAATGGCCGTTGGCAATATACATTTCCACTATAAGTCTCACAGGGCTCCCTCTTCTCGTTGCCCTGTCCTGCATTTCTGTTGTTTACGCTTTATGAGGATGGCTCTTCTGACTGATGCGAAGTGATATCTTTTGTAGTATTGACTTCCAGTGCCCACCTGTTTGGTTGGCTAAAAAAGTGTATGCCCTTTTCTTGAATATATACAGAAAAGAACGCATACACCCTTTTTGGCCAACTGCAATGTTGGCAATGTTCAGCTCCTTTTCTTGTGCTTAATGGCGAGTCCTTTCTACCTCCTCAAATCCCTTTCCTGCCATTCTCCCTTGCTTACAAGTCCTTTTCTCTGACTTTCCTCAAGACATTTTTCAGTGATGGATATTTTCAACTCTGCAGTTTTGTGAATTTTACTGCCCCTGAGTTCCATTGTTCAACTCGTGTTTATGGGAACTGGCCACAAAGCAGCGGGATTTCCTCAAGCCCTATACTGTTTCCATGGGCAACCCTAGCCTTTGGTCAATTCGTCTTCCTGATTGGAAATTAGAGTGACATGTGCCTGTCTGAACACCTAGGACTTGTCTCTCATTGTTCCTCATCCTTCCACTTCATCCTCTGGACAAATTCCAAACTGTACGCAACAGGATGTTGACAGTGCTGACATCTCCAAGTGGGGAGACTGTTAGTAAAGACGCTGGAGGGGTGAACCCGAGCACCAGGAGATGAGGAGATGAGATGCCTTTTCCAAACTCTTCCCGATCAGACGGTATACCATCCTCTGGGTGTGACAGACATGTTTTAGCAGTAGGAAGAGTCCCATTCATGTAAGGAGAACACCAGGGCTTTTTCAAAATCAGTGTCTCCCCGAAACCCAAACTGGGGAATTTTTTAAGCTACGGCTACACATATGTTCATTAAGGGCCTTGGGAAGTAGGCAGAGTCCAAACTTTAGATGATTGAAGTCTTCAGGGTCAGAAGCACTCACCACCAGCTTCCCTTAGGCTACACTTTAACTGTCATTGATAGATGATGTCAATAAAAATATCTATTCTTTTTCAGATTATTTCCCCTTATAGGTTATTGCAAAATGTTGAGTGTAGTTCCCTGTGCTATACAGTAGTTCCTTGTTGATGATCTATTTTATACATAACAGTGTGTATGTGTTAATTCCAAACTGTTAATTTATCCCTCCTCCCACCTTTCCCCTTTGGTAATAATAAATTATAAGATTTTATACTTCTCAAAAATGGGGGAGCCGAAAGAGAGGTATCATTTTCAATGGAAAAGCATTTAAAACAAGATTGAAGGTTTAACCAAGATTATTAGCTGTACATCCTTGGAAAGAAATCACTTCGTTTCTCTAATATTGACCTGACAAATAAGACAAACCTTTTCACTGAACTTGCTTATAAAAAGTGATGGAAATATCAAATGGAAGTGTTAAAAACATCTTATTTTACCCGAGCCTTATACACTGTTCTATGTTAACTACAGTTTGGCTCACACATCTGTTCATTGAGGTTACAATAGTCTCAATTTCTGTTACTGATCCTCCAGAGTGGACCCCAACAAGTGTCCCCCTGCCCAGTGTCATTGGGGCCAACAGATCGAGACTGAGTTTGGTTCACAAGCAAAGGAAACTTTATATTTTGATCAGAGAATGGAGAGGTGAGAGCATGCACTACCCCGTGGGCTGTGGGCTGGGCTGCTGTGTAGAGATCCTGTCAGAGTCAGTGGGAGGGAGGGAGGCGGCGGAGCTCTCGAGGGCCGGGTTGGCTGTAGCTCAGGCTCTATATCGTGGAGTCTGCACTGGGCCCCAGGAGCTGAGGTGTCGACCCAGCCATTCTGCACTAGGAAATCTGGTCTGAAGTGCCAGGTGTGGAACCTCTGCATGCGGGACCCTAGGAGCACGTGAAATTAGACAAAGCACAAAGGATAAAAAAGGTTAGACTTGACTTTATTGCCCAGATTCTATTTTTATCTCCCAGGGATTTTTAATGGGCTTTGCTGGGGACAAACCCCTCCTCTGCCTTTTGTCCCGTTCCTCATTCTTGGAGTGCTGAGGGTGCAGACCCTTCTTCTGTAACTGCTGAGTGCTGAGTTGGGAGCCCTCATACCCTGGGGCGAGGGTCAGAGCTTCTCCCCAGCAGCCTCCCGGTGACGTTGATTGTCCCCAGGACCCCTGCCTCCCTGCTCGTCCACCTGAGCACCAGCATTGGAAGTGTTATAGATTCTAATGACCTTTAAGGGTCCAGGAAAGAGATGTGCAGAGACGCTGTGGGGGCCGGTTTCACCCCGCCCCACATTTGTTCGGCCACCTTAGGCTGACTGTCTCTGCCAGCCTAGATGCTCTGACCAGTAGTCTGCGCTTTCTTCAATTAGGCCCCTGAATTAACGTACAAACAGCACCAGGTGTCAGAGCCCTGCCCGCTCAACTCCCAGACAGTCCAGGGTCAGTGGTGACCAAGGACCATGATGGCTACTGAGTCAACAGCCTTTTGAAGTAAACAGGAGTCCAGCCGGTCTTATTGGCCACCATCATCACGGTGTCTGTCGGCTTTTCTATGGTGACAGTGTGGTATACTGTTCCCCCGCCAAGATTATTAGCTCCCCTCTGGGTGCAGTAAGTCCTGCAAGCAGTAGTCTACTCTTTTGGGACACACTCTTGTTGTTTTATGAGAGAAACTCCAGGTCAAGTGATGTTCACACGAGTCGTCATGGTGCCCTGTTGCCCCCGGTTATCTCTCTGGATGTTGGAGTTGGAGGGCCTCCTCACTCGAGGTCGGTGTGCCCACGGAGCGAACCCTGCAACTTCAGGGCATGGTTGGTGGTTAGGATCACCACGTGGGGTCCTTTTCCCTTAGGAGGGAGGTGGCCTTTTGGGCTGCTGATTTCCAGGTTTTTAGATACCGCCAGTATCTTGGCCAGATGTGGCAGTGGGCCAAGCCCCTTAGTGACCGTAGTTTATCCTACCTGGATGGCATTCTTGCATTGTTCCATTTCAAGTGGTCCCAGTTTTTGCACTAATTCTCCAATGGCGATTCACCTTTCACCGGGAATGTAAAGGTCAAAGGGTTTAGCTAAATTAGGGAGTTCCAGGGCAAGGGTCTGAATTGACTGCTCTTTCCATTCTTGAAAGGCCACTTCTGGATTCTATTCAAAAGGATCATCATCTTTTCCTTTCAGTGTTTCATATAGAGGCCCAGCTAGTAGACTGTAGTTAGGGATCCAGAAGCAGCAAACCCTGGCCTCCCCAGGAACCCCTAAGCTGTCTTCTAGTTTTAGAAAGGGGTAAGGCTGAAAATGGTTTCTTCCCTTTCCTGGGATGGGCTTCTCTGACCTTCTGTGAGAATGAAGCCCAGGCAGGTCACCGCAGTCTGTGATATTTGAGCTTTTTCTTGGACAACTTCTATCCTTTATTGGCTTGGTAGTTCAGAGGCCTCCTTAGTAGGGCTGGTGATCAGAATGTCGTCTGCATATTGAAGGAGGGTTTCCTTTTCCAGAGGTAGAACTTTTAGGTCTTTAGCTAAGCTTTCCCCAAAGATGGTGTGGGAATTTTTGCACCCTTGGGGCCAGACGGCCCGGAAGTATTGTTTTAGTTGTATGTTGAGTCCTGCCACTCACAAGCCAAAATTTCTTGTGACTCTGGGACTAATGGAATACAAAAGAAGGCATCATTGAAGACTAATACAGAATACCATGTCCTGGTGGTTGGTAGAATGACCAGCAGGGTGTAGGAATTAGGAGCAACTGGAGGTATATCCTCGGTGGCTTCACTGACTGTCCTGACATCCTTTACCAGGTCCCCAGCAGCCCATGGGGCTCTCGTGGTCAGACCAATCCCAGAATATGGAGCTCACCTGGGCAGGTACCCCACCCCCACCCCAGCCCACGGGGCTCTCGTGGTCAGGCCCCTCCCAGGATACAGAGCTACCCTTGCAGGTACCGTGGCAGGGCTGGGCACACAGGAACCGTGCACATAGCCCTCATTGCAGAGCACCCCCAGCTCACCTGTCGCTCAGAGCTGACACAGAGCACCTCAGAGCAGGACTTGAACTAACAAACAGCAGCTGCGACAGGTCTGTGACCCTGGGCATCACTCCGTGAGGCCTCCCTCCACCTGGTCTTCCAGAGACTTCCACTGCACCCGGGGCACCAGGCCTCTGTCTCCAACCACCACCCACCCCTCCTCTGCCTGACTCCTGGGTTCCTCTCATTAGGAGAGGGTTTTCTTGAAGTTGTCTCCCACTCATGGGCCAGATAAAATGATTAGAAAACAAGCCAAAGCTGCAGCCCCTTGTCTATCCTGACTCTCAGGAGCCCACACCTGTTCCTTGGACCTGGCCGGTTCAGCAAGTTCCATTTTCTGCAACTGTGAGCCCCTGAGGGGTGATGATTGGCTGACCTGGGCAGCCTTACCGTGCCGGCCAGCCCTCCCCAGGTGTGCCTGGGTTGAGATCAATATAAATACCACTCCAGGCAGCAAGAGCCCCTGCAGCCGTGCCTGACGCCATTTTCTCTGCCCTGTCAGCAGTCTCGGGGCTGGGCTGGTGGGAGGGAGTGAGAGGCCACGGCTTTGTGGGTGGCCCAGTGTGAGTGGGGCTCTGCTGGACTTTCTGCAGCAGTTGCCAGGCTGCCACCTGCTAAAGAAGAGGATGTGTCACCCATACCTGCTGCTGGAATTTCTCCCTGGGCAGAGGTGAGGAAGGAAAAAAGCAGTGGGGGCAGGGACAGGACGGGTATCTCAGGCAGGGAAATGGAAATCTTCCAGAAGAGCACCCAGGGCCAGGACCATCCTGGCTGGCCTGCAGGCACCAAGTCGGCCGGCATGCTGTCACTCGTGTGGCTCTATGGCCCTTCCTCTAGGCTTTCAAGTCCTTGTATATATTCAGGTGTTTTACCTGGGACGGGTGGGAATAGTTCAGCAGCAACTGGCCTGGGGCTCAGCTCACGTTTACTCACAGATGCCTCGGCACGGTGCCCCAGCTTTGCAATGAGGACGCTTGTTGCGTGGGGGCTGCTGGCTGAATGGGAGACGATTCCCCACCACTGACCAACTTCAGAATTGTTTACAACTGGAGCAAGTGCCCTGATACGGTTTTCCTCTGTGTAACTGGTGGGTTCTGTGTTTTTTTTCTCTTTTTCGTTTTTGGTTCAAGGTAGATTTTATTCCTCTTTTTTGTATTTACAGATATAAGCATGGAAATAATTTATTCATATAAATACATGTATGTGCAGGGAATAATTGTTTTTTCTGTTTTATTTTTTAAATTTTACTTCTTTTTAATTTTGAATTTTATTTTATATTTTTATACAGCAGGTTCTTATTGGTTATCTATTTTATACATATAAATGTATACATGCCAATCCCAGTCTCTCAACTCCTCCCACCACCACCCCCCCAACAGCTTTCCCCCCTTGTTGTCCATACGTTTGTTGTCTACATCTGTTGCTCTATTTATGCCTTGCAAAATGGTTAATCTGTACAGTTTTTCTAGGTTCCACATATATGCATGAATATACAAGATTTGTTTTTCTCCTTCTGACTTACTTCACTCTGTATGACAGTCTCTAGATCCATCGACGTCTCTACAAATGACCCAATTTCATTCCTTTTCATGGCTTAGTAATATTCCATTTTATATATGTACCACAGCTTTATGCATTCGTCTGTCTGTGGGCATTTAGGTTGCTTCCATTACCTCGATATTGTAAATAGTGATGCAATGAACATTGCGGTGAATGACTCTTTTTGATTTATGGTTTTGTCTGGGTATATGTCCAGTACTGGGATTGCTGTATCATATGGTAATTCTATTGTTAGTTTCTTAAGAAATTCCATATTGTTCTCCATAATGACTGTATCAATTTATATTCCCAACAATAGTGGAAGAGGGTTCCTTTTCTCCACACCCTTTCCAGCATTTTTTGTTTGTAGATTTTCAATGATGCCTATTCTACCAGGTGTGAGGTGATACCTCATTGTTGAATCCATTTCGTTGAGCAAGGGGTAGCTCTTGTCTATTACATATTTGGCTTATGGAACGGTATCTGTGCTAATTTCAAACTCTGCTTTTATGCAGCAGCCCAACTCACCTTCCCCCTTAAGCAGGCATAAGTTGGTTTTCTAAACTTGAGACCCTGTTCTGTTTTGTAATTCAGTTCATGTGTAGCCAAGTTCACATTCCGTGTATTAGTGATACCTTATGATGTTTCTTTTTCTGTGTGACTTATTTCACTTAGAATCATCGTGCCTCAATCCACTCATTATGCTGGTACGGGCCTGGTGACATAGATTTCATTGCTGAGTGGTATTCTGTTGTACAGAAGTACCGCAACTTCTTTATCCATTATTTGCTCTCTGGGATATTTAACTTGTGCCGTAGAAGAGATTCCTGTAAAAAGAGCCGTCCCAAATTTTGGGGTTGCTGTGTCTTTTTGATATTAATTTCCCTAAGCTATAGGACCATAAGTGGAAGTGCCCTAGGCTCTGTTGCTTTGTTTTTTAGATGTTTCAGGAAACACCATACACTTCTCCCGAGTGTCTGTTGGCAATTTACATCCCGCCCATCAGCATAACAAGGCTCCCAGTTCTCCATGGCCTGTCCTGCCTTTCTGGATTTTACACTTTTTTCAGATGGCCCTTTTGACCGGGGGGAAGTGAGACTTCATTGTAGTGCAGATTTCCTTTGCAAGCTTGCTTGGTTGGCCAAAAAGGGCGTATGCGTTTTTTCCTGAATATATTCAGGAAAAAACGCATACGCCCTTTTTGGCCAAGTGCATCATTGTGGACGTTCTGCCTCTTTTCCTATGCTTTCAATGCAATTCCAGTCTACCTCCTGAAATCGGTTTCCTGCAATTCTGCCCCGCTTTCAAGTCCTCTTGGCAGCCTTACTTCAGTCTATTTTTGGACGATAGCTGTCATTTATAACTCTGCAGGTTTGTGAATTACAGTGCCCCTGAGCTCCTTTCTTCAACTCGCTTTCTTGTGACCTGGCCGCAACACCGCAGGATGGCTTCAGGCCCTAATCTGGTTCCGGCACGGCACGCTGAGCCTTTGGATATTTCCACTTCCTGGTGGGAAATGAGAGTTAAATTTGCCCGTCCAGACACCTCCAGCTAGCCTCTCATTGGTTCTCGCTATTCCTGTTCATCTTCCGCAGAAATTGCAAACTGGGCCAAACAGGAGGTTAAAGGCGCTGATTCTCCAAGTGGGGAGAGTGTTAGTAAAGCATCTGGAATGTTGCACCCGAGTACCAGGGGAGGAAAAATGAGACATATTTGAACACGTCACCCGTTCACATGGTTGATCATACTTGGGTTCCACATGCATGTTTTAGCTGAAGGAAGAATACCTTAAACCTGGAGAGTTGAGACCCGTGTAATGGGTACCATGCAATATGACTTCAAAGGGTCTTCATTTGCTCACCGAACCTCTCCAATCCTATCACTGCTGCGTTTATGCCCCTGTACACATGCTTGATTCTCTTTTGGAGACATAGCAATCCATAGGTTTTACGATACTTACTAGTCAGGTACATTCTTACGCGTTTAATATGCGGTGTTGAGTCCATTTCGTTGAGCAAGGAGTAGCTCTTGTCTATTCCATATTTGACTTAAGGAACTTTATCTGTGCTCATTTCAATCTCTGGTTTTATGCAGCACCCTAACTCACCTTTACCCTTAAGCAAGCATAAGTTGGTTTTCTAAATTTGAGACCCTGTTCTGTTCTGTAATTCAGTTCCTGTGTAGCCAAGTTTACATTCCGTGTATTACTGATATCTTATGATGTTTCTTTTTCTGTGTGACTTATTTCAGTTAGAATCATCATACCTGAACCCACTCATTGTGCTGCTAAGGGCCTGATGACATAGATTTCATTGCTGAGTGATATTGCTTTGTAAGTAAATACCACAACTTCTTTATCCATTTTTCACTTTCTGCGATGTTGAACTTGTACTGTGAACGAGGTTCTTGTAAACAGAGGCGTCCCAAACTTTGGGGTGGCTGTGTCTTTCTGATTTTAATTTCCCTAAGCTATAGGACCATAAGTGGAAGTGCCCTAGGCTCTGTTGCTTTGTTTTTTAGATGTTTCAGGAAACACCATACACTTCTCCCGAGTGTCTGTTGGCAATTTACATCCCGCCCATCAGCATAACAAGGCTCCCAGTTCTCCATGGCCTGTCCTGCCTTTCTGGATTTTACACTTTTTTCAGATGGCCCTTTTGACCGGGGGGAAGTGAGACTTCATTGTAGTGCAGATTTCCTTTGCAAGCTTGCTTGTTTGGCCAAAAAGGGCGTATGCGTTTTTTCCTGAATATATTCAGGAAAAAACGCATACGCCCTTTTTGGCCAAGTGCATCATTGTGGACGTTCTGCCTCTTTTACTATGCTTTCAATGCAATTTCAGTCTACCTCCTGAAATCGGTTTCCTGCAATTCTGCCCCGCTTTCAAGTCCTCTTGGCAGCCTTACTTCAGTCTATTTTTGGACGATAGCTGTCATTTATAACTCTGCAGGTTTGTGAATTACAGTGCCCCTGAGCTCCTTTCTTCAACTCGCTTTCTTGTGAGCTGGCCGCAACACCGCAGGATGGCTTCAGGCCCTAATCTGGTTCCGGAACGGTACGCTGAGCCTTTGGTTAATTCCTCTTCCTGGTGGGAAATGAGAGTTAAATTTGCCCGTCCAGACACCTCCAGCTAGCCTCTCATTGGTTCTCGCTATTCCTGTTCATCTTTCGCAGAAATTGCAAACTGGGCCAAACAGGAGGTTAAAGGGACTGACTCTCCAAGACGGGAGTGTGTTAGTAAAGCGTCTGGAATGTTGCACCCGAGTACCAGGGGGGGAAAACTGAGACATATTTGAACACGTCTCCCGTTCACATGGTTGATCATACTCTGGGTTCCACATGCATGTTTTAGCTGAAGGAAGAATACCTTAAACCTGGAGAGTTAAGACCCGTGGAAAGGGTACCATGCAATATGACTTCAAAGGGTCTTCATTTGCTCATGAACCTCTCCAATCCTATCACTGCTGTGTTTATGCCCCTGTACACACGCTTGATTCTCTTTCGGAGACATAGCAATCCATAGGTTTTAAGATACTTACTAGTCAGGTATATTCTTAGGCGTTTAATATGGGGTGTTGAGTCCATTTCGTTGAGCAAGGAGTAGCTCTTGTCTATTCCATATTTGGCTTAAGGAACTTTATCTGTGCTCATT
This sequence comes from Delphinus delphis, assembly GCF_949987515.2. Taxonomy (NCBI): domain Eukaryota; kingdom Metazoa; phylum Chordata; class Mammalia; order Artiodactyla; family Delphinidae; genus Delphinus; species Delphinus delphis. Next base: position 50,099 of record NW_027193047.1, read on the forward strand.
TCAATCTCTGGTTTTATGCAGCACCCCAACTCACCTTTCCCCTTAAGCACGCATAAGTTGGTTTTCTAAATTTGAGACCCTGTTCTGTTCTGTAATTCAGTTCCTGTGTAGCCAAGTTTACATTCCGTGTATTACTGATATCTTATGATGTTTCTTTTTCTGTGTGACTTATTTCAGTTCGAATCATCATACCTGAATCCACTCATTGTGATGCTAAGGGCCTGATGACACAGATTTCATTGCTGAGTGATATTGCTTTGTAAGTAAATACCACAACTTCTTTATCCATTTTTCACTTTCTGCGATATTGAACTTGTACTGTAAACGAGGTTCTTGTAAACAGAGCCGTTCCAAACTTTGGGGTGGCTGTGTCTTTTTGATTTTAATTTCCCTAAGCCTTAGGACCATAAGTGGAAGTGCCCTAGGCTCTGTTGCTTTGTTTTTTAGATGTTTCAGGAAACACCATACACTTCTCCAGAGTGGCTGTTGGCAATTTACATCCCGCCCATCAGCATAACAAGGCTCCCAGTTCTCCATGGCCTGTCCTGCCTTTCTGGATTTTACACTTTTTTCAGATGGCCCTTTTGACCGGGTGGAAGTGAGACTTCATTGTAGTGCAGATTTCCTTTGCAAGCTTGCTTGGTTGGCCAAAAAGGGCGTATGCGTTTTTTCCTGAATATATTCAGGAAAAAACGCATACGCCCTTTTTGGCCAAGTGCATCATTGTCGAGTTTCTGACTCTCTTCATATGTTTTCAATGCAATTCCAGTCTACCTCCTGAAATCGGTTTCCTGCAATTCTGCCTTGCTTTCAATGCCTCTTCATAGCCTTACCTAAATATATTTTTTAAAAATAGTTGGCCTTTATAACTCTGCAGGTTTTTGAATTGCAGTGGCCCTTAGCTCCATTTTTTAGCTCTTATTTTTGTGGTCTTGCCCCATAACCACAGGATTCCTTGAAGCCCTATTTTTCTTCTGGGGCACCTTGCTGTGCCTTTGGTTAATTCTTCTTACTGATGTGATATTAGAGTGACATGTGCCCATTGAAACTGCTACAGCTAGTTTCTCACTGGTTCCCCCTATTCCCATTCATCCTCTGCACTAACTGCAGACTGTGCGATACCAGAACTTAAAGGCATTGACTCCATGTGGGGATGTTGTTAGTAAAGTGGCTGGAATGTCGATCCGGAGCCCCAGGAGAGGAAAAATGAGGTGCGTTTTAGAAACCTTTCCCGATCATATGGTATACCAGTCGCTGGGTTTCCCAAGCATGGTTTAGCTGTAGGAAGATTCCCTTCAACCTGGAGTGTTGGGACCCTTGGACTGAGTAGCATGAAGTATTGCATTAAACTTTCGGCAGTTGCTCACCAAAGCTCACCAATCCTGTCAGCCCCAAGTGTCCAGCCTTATGTCTTATCCAGCTGTGGGTTTATATGTGGTCAATCCAGGTTGCATCACAGCCCCTGAGCGAATTTTGTAAGAATTTTTCTCTCTTTCATTGTTTCAGCGTTTTGTTTTTAAAATTTATTTCTATAATGGGGTTTAGCTCCTTTTCACTGCTGTGTTTGTGCCGCTCTGCACACACTTGATTCCCTTATGGAGATATATCAATACATGGGTTTTAAGATTCTTATTCCTCAGATATATTTCTCTGCGGTGTATAGGGTGTGTTGAGGCCTGTTCATTGAGCAAGGTGTAGATCTTGTCTAATACCTATTTGGTTTATTGAACGGTATCTGTGCTAATTTCAAACTCTGGTTTTATGCATCACCCCACCTCTCCTTTCCCCTTAAGCTGACATAAGTGTGTTTTCTAAATGTGAGACACTGTTCTGTTCTGTAATTCATTTCTTGTGCAGCCATATTTACCCTCCCTCTATAAGTGATATCTTATGATATGTTTCTTTTTCTGTTTGACTTATTTCAAGTAGTATTATCGGACCTAAATCCACTCTTTATCCTTCTACTAGCCTTATTACATTGATTTCATGGTGAAGAGATATTCCATTGTACATAAGTACCACATCTTCTTTATCCATTGTTCTCTTTCCTGGGATATTTAAGGTGTACTGAAGTTGAGGTTCTTGTAAACAGAGTAGCCCTAAACTGTGGTGTGCTTGTGTCTTGTTGATTTTTAGACTTCCCTAGATATACTCCCATGATTGGAAGTGTCCTATGCTCTGTAGCTCTGTTTTTTAGATGATTTAGGAACCACCATACACTTCTCCAGAGTGGCTCTCGGCAGTTCACACACTGCCCATCAGCGTATAAAGGCTCCCTGTTCTCCATGGCCTGTCCTGCATTTCTGGTTTTTACAATTTTTTAGGATGGCCCTTTTGACCGGTGGGAAGTGAGACTTCTTTGTTGTGCACATTTGCATTGCTTGCTTGCTTCGTTGCCCATAAAGTGCGTATGCGTTTTTTCCTGGATATAATCAGGAAAAAACGCATACGCCCTTTTGGGCCAACTGCATCATTGTCGAAATTCTGCCGCTTTTCATGTGCGTTAAAGACGAGTCCAATCTATCTCTTGAAATCTGTTTCTTGCAATTCTGTCTTGCATTCAGATCCTCTTCTTTGCCTTACCTCAACATATTTTTGGACGTTAGTTTTCATTTATAACTCTGCAGGTTTGTGAATTGCAGTGACCCTGAGCTCCATTTTTTAAGTTGCTCTTTTGTGAGCTGGCCTCAAACCCGCAGGATTGCTTCAGGCCCTATTTTGGCTCCGGCGAGGCAGGCTGAGCCTTTCTTTAATTCTTATTCTTAATGGGAAATTAGAGTGATATGTGCCCGTCCAAACCCCTACAACTCTTCTCTCATTGGTTCCCCCTCTTCCCGTTCATCCTCCTCACAATTTGCAAAATGTGTGAAACAGAAGTTTAAATGTGCTGATTCTCCAAGTGGGGAGATTCTAAGTAGCGTGGCTGGAATGGTGAACAGGAGCACCAGGAGAGGATAAATGAGGTGCATTTTAGACACATCTCCCGATCACATGGTGTACAGTCCTCTGGGTTTTCCATGCATGTTTTAGCTGTAGGAAGATCCCTTGAACCTGCAGATTTGGGACCCATTGAATGGGTACCAGGTAGTATTACTTTAAAGGGTGTGCATTTCCTCACCCAACCTCACATTTCTCTTAGCGCAAACAGTTTCCAGCCTTATGTCTCATCCTGCTGTGGGTCTAGATGTGTTCAATCCATGTTGCATCACCGTCCCTGAGGAAAAGTTGTAAGAGGTTTTCTCTGTCTCTCTGTCGTTTATTTTTTTCAATTTATTACTATATTGGTTACAGCTGATTTTCAAAGCTCTGTTTCTTGCTGCTGTACATCCACTTGATTCACGTACAGAGAGACATCAATAAATTCTTTTTCAGATTCTTACCAGTCGTATATATTCTTTTCCGGTGACTTGAGTGTGCTGAGTGCAGTTCTTTTAGCTACCGTGTAGGCCTTGTTGATTATCAGTTTGGTATTTGGAATGGTATCTTTGCTAATTTCAACCTCCTGGATGATGCCTCACCCCTCCCCACCTTTCCCGTTTAGCAGCCTTATGCGTGTTTTCTACATATTTGACTATGTTTTTGTTTTGTAATTTATTTCATGTGTAGCCATTTTGGATTCCACCTTTAAGTGATATCTTATGATATGTGTCTTTTTCTTTTTGAATTCTGTCACTTAGAATGATCATACGTAACTCCTCCGGAGTTGTTACAACTGGCCATATTTCATTGATTTCCAGGCTGAATAATATTCCACTCTACCTAAGTACCACATCTCTATCCATTTTTTCCCTCCAGAGACATTTAAGTTATATCCTAGTCGAGGATCTTTTAAACAGAGAGGGGGTAAACATTGGGGTGCCTGTGTCCTCTCGATTTTTGTTTTTCCCAAGATATACGCCCATGAGTGCAAGTGCCCTATGCTCTGTAGCTCATTTTTTAGATGCTTTAGTAAACACAATACACTTCTCCAGAATGGCCGTTGGCAATATACATTTCCACTATAAGTCTCACAGGGCTCCCTCTTCTCGTTGCCCTGTCCTGCATTTCTGTTGTTTATGCTTTATGAGGATGGCTCTTCTGACTGATGCGAAGTGATATCTTTTGTAGTATTGACTTCCAGTGCCCACCTGTTTGGTTGGCTAAAAAAGTGTATGCCCTTTTCTTGAATATATACAGAAAAGAACGCATACACCCTTTTTGGCCAACTGCAATGTTGGCAATGTTGGCAATGTTCAGCTCCTTTTCTTGTGCTTAATGGCGAGTCCTTTCTACCTCCTCAAATCCCTTTCCTGCCATTCTCCCTTGCTTACAAGTCCTTTTCTCTGACTTTCCTCAAGACATTTTTCAGTGATGGATATTTTCAACTCTGCAGTTTTGTGAATTTTACTGCCCCTGAGTTCCATTGTTCAACTCGTGTTTATGGGAACTGGCCACAAAGCAGCGGGATTTCCTCAAGCCCTATACTGTTTCCATGGGCAACCCTAGCCTTTGGTCAATTCGTCTTCCTGATTGGAAATTAGAGTGACATGTGCCTGTCTGAACACCTAGGACTTGTCTCTCATTGTTCCTCATCCTTCCACTTCATCCTCTGGACAAATTCCAAACTGTACGCAACAGGATGTTGACAGTGCTGACATCTCCAAGTGGGGAGACTGTTAGTAAAGACGCTGGAGGGGTGAACCCGAGCACCAGGAGATGAGGAGATGAGATGCCTTTTCCAAACTCTTCCCGATCAGACGGTATACCATCCTCTGGGTGTGACAGACATGTTTTAGCAGTAGGAAGAGTCCCATTCATGTAAGGAGAACACCAGGGCTTTTTCAAAATCAGTGTCTCCCCGAAACCCAAACTGGGGAATTTTTTAAGCTACGGCTACACATATGTTCATTAAGGGCCTTGGGAAGTAGGCAGAGTCCAAACTTTAGATGATTGAAGTCTTCAGGGTCAGAAGCACTCACCACCAGCTTCCCTTAGGCTACACTTTAACTGTCATTGATAGATGATGTCAATAAAAATATCTATTCTTTTTCAGATTATTTCCCCTTATAGGTTATTGCAAAATGTTGAGTGTAGTTCCCTGTGCTATACAGTAGTTCCTTGTTGATGATCTATTTTATACATAACAGTGTGTATGTGTTAATTCCAAACTGTTAATTTATCCCTCCTCCCACCTTTCCCCTTTGGTAATAATAAATTATAAGATTTTATAATTCTCAAAAATGGGGGAGCCGAAAGAGAGGTATCATTTTCAATGGAAAAGCATTTAAAACAAGATTGAAGGTTTAACCAAGATTATTAGCTGTACATCCTTGGAAAGAAATCACTTCGTTTCTCTAATATTGACCTGACAAATAAGACAAACCTTTTCACTGAACTTGCTTATAAAAAGTGATGGAAATATCAAATGGAAGTGTTAAAAACATCTTATTTTACCCGAGCCTTATACACTGTTCTATGTTAACTACAGTTTGGCTCACACATCTGTTCATTGAGGTTACAATAGTCTCAATTTCTGTTACTGATCCTCCAGAGTGGACCCCAACAAGTGTCCCCCTGCCCAGTGTCATTGGGGCCAACAGATCGAGACTGAGTTTGGTTCACAAGCAAAGGAAACTTTATATTTTGATCAGAGAATGGAGAGGTGAGAGCATGCACTACCCCGTGGGCTGTGGGCTGGGCTGCTGTGTAGAGATCCTGTCAGAGTCAGTGGGAGGGAGGGAGGCGGCGGAGCTCTCGAGGGCCGGGTTGGCTGTAGCTCAGGCTCTATATCGTGGAGTCTGCACTGGGCCCCAGGAGCTGAGGTGTCGACCCAGCCATTCTGCACTAGGAAATCTGGTCTGAAGTGCCAGGTGTGGAACCTCTGCATGCGGGACCCTAGGAGCACGTGAAATTAGACAAAGCACAAAGGATAAAAAAGGTTAGACTTGACTTTATTGCCCAGATTCTATTTTTATCTCCCAGGGATTTTTAATGGGCTTTGCTGGGGACAAACCCCTCCTCTGCCTTTTGTCCCGTTCCTCATTCTTGGAGTGCTGAGGGTGCAGACCCTTCTTCTGTAACTGCTGAGTGCTGAGTTGGGAGCCCTCATACCCTGGGGCGAGGGTCAGAGCTTCTCCCCAGCAGCCTCCCGGTGACGTTGATTGTCCCCAGGACCCCTGCCTCCCTGCTCGTCCACCTGAGCACCAGCATTGGAAGTGTTATAGATTCTAATGACCTTTAAGGGTCCAGGAAAGAGATGTGCAGAGACGCTGTGGGGGCCGGTTTCACCCCGCCCCACATTTGTTCGGCCACCTTAGGCTGACCGTCTCTGCCAGCCTAGATGCTCTGACCAGTAGTCTGCGCTTTCTTCAGTTAGGCCCCTGAATTAACGTACAAACAGCACCAGGTGTCAGAGCCCTGCCCGCTCAACTCCCAGACAGTCCAGGGTCAGTGGTGACCAAGGACCATGATGGCTACTGAGTCAACAGCCTTTTGAAGTAAACAGGAGTCCAGCCGGTCTTATTGGCCACCATCATCACGGTGTCTGTCGGCTTTTCTATGGTGACAGTGTGGTATACTGTTCCCCCGCCAAGATTATTAGCTCCCCTCTGGGTGCAGTAAGTCCTGCAAGCAGTAGTCTACTCTTTTGGGACACACTCTTGTTGTTTTATGAGAGAAACTCCAGGTCAAGTGATGTTCACACGAGTCGTCATGGTGCCCTGTTGCCCCCGGTTATCTCTCTGGATGTTGGAGTTGGAGGGCCTCCTCACTCGAGGTCGGTGTGCCCACGGAGCGAACCCTGCAACTTCAGGGCATGGTTGGTGGTTAGGATCACCACGTGGGGTCCTTTTCCCTTAGGAGGGAGGTGGCCTTTTGGGCTGCTGATTTCCAGGTTTTTAGATACCGCCAGTATCTTGGCCAGATGTGGCAGTGGGCCAAGCCCCTTAGTGACCGTAGTTTATCCTACCTGGATGGCATTCTTGCATTGTTCCATTTCAAGTGGTCCCAGTTTTTGCACTAATTCTCCAATGGCGATTCACCTTTCACCGGGAATGTAAAGGTCAAAGGGTTTAGCTAAATTAGGGAGTTCCAGGGCAAGGGTCTGAATTGACTGCTCTTTCCATTCTTGAAAGGCCACTTCTGGATTCTATTCAAAAGGATCATCATCTTTTCCTTTCAGTGTTTCATATAGAGGCCCAGCTAGTAGACTGTAGTTAGGGATCCAGAAGCAGCAAACCCTGGCCTCCCCAGGAACCCCTAAGCTGTCTTCTAGTTTTAGAAAGGGGTAAGGCTGAAAATGGTTTCTTCCCTTTCCTGGGATGGGCTTCTCTGACCTTCTGTGAGAATGAAGCCCAGGCAGGTCACCGCAGTCTGTGATATTTGAGCTTTTTCTTGGACAACTTCTATCCTTTATTGGCTTGGTAGTTCAGAGGCCTCCTTAGTAGGGCTGGTGATCAGAATGTCGTCTGCATATTGAAGGAGGGTTTCCTTTTCCAGAGGTAGAACTTTTAGGTCTTTAGCTAAGCTTTCCCCAAAGATGGTGTGGGAATTTTTGCACCCTTGGGGCCAGACGGCCCGGAAGTATTGTTTTAGTTGTATGTTGAGTCCTGCCACTCACAAGCCAAAATTTCTTGTGACTCTGGGACTAATGGAATACAAAAGAAGGCATCATTGAAGACTAATACAGAATACCATGTCCTGGTGGTTGGTAGAATGACCAGCAGGGTGTAGGAATTAGGAGCAACTGGAGGTATATCCTCGGTGGCTTCACTGACTGTCCTGACATCCTTTACCAGGTCCCCAGCAGCCCATGGGGCTCTCGTGGTCAGACCAATCCCAGAATATGGAGCTCACCTGGGCAGGTACCCCACCCCCACCCCAGCCCACGGGGCTCTCGTGGTCAGGCCCCTCCCAGGATACAGAGCTACCCTTGCAGGTACCGTGGCAGGGCTGGGCACACAGGAACCGTGCACATAGCCCTCATTGCAGAGCACCCCCAGCTCACCTGTCGCTCAGAGCTGACACAGAGCACCTCAGAGCAGGACTTGAACTAACAAACAGCAGCTGCGACAGGTCTGTGACCCTGGGCATCACTCCGTGAGGCCTCCCTCCACCTGGTCTTCCAGAGACTTCCACTGCACCCGGGGCACCAGGCCTCTGTCTCCAACCACCACCCACCCCTCCTCTGCCTGACTCCTGGGTTCCTCTCATTAGGAGAGGGTTTTCTTGAAGTTGTCTCCCACTCATGGGCCAGATAAAATGATTAGAAAACAAGCCAAAGCTGCAGCCCCTTGTCTATCCTGACTCTCAGGAGCCCACACCTGTTCCTTGGACCTGGCCGGTTCAGCAAGTTCCATTTTCTGCAACTGTGAGCCCCTGAGGGGTGATGATTGGCTGACCTGGGCAGCCTTACCGTGCCGGCCAGCCCTCCCCAGGTGTGCCTGGGTTGAGATCAATATAAATACCACTCCAGGCAGCAAGAGCCCCTGCAGCCGTGCCTGACGCCATTTTCTCTGCCCTGTCAGCAGTCTCGGGGCTGGGCTGGTGGGAGGGAGTGAGAGGCCACGGCTTTGTGGGTGGCCCAGTGTGAGTGGGGCTCTGCTGGACTTTCTGCAGCAGTTGCCAGGCTGCCACCTGCTAAAGAAGAGGATGTGTCACCCATACCTGCTGCTGGAATTTCTCCCTGGGCAGAGGTGAGGAAGGAAAAAAGCAGTGGGGGCAGGGACAGGACGGGTATCTCAGGCAGGGAAATGGAAATCTTCCAGAAGAGCACCCAGGGCCAGGACCATCCTGGCTGGCCTGCAGGCACCAAGTCGGCCGGCATGCTGTCACTCGTGTGGCTCTATGGCCCTTCCTCTAGGCTTTCAAGTCCTTGTATATATTCAGGTGTTTTACCTGGGACGGGTGGGAATAGTTCAGCAGCAACTGGCCTGGGGCTCAGCTCACGTTTACTCACAGATGCCTCGGCACGGTGCCCCAGCTTTGCAATGAGGACGCTTGTTGCGTGGGGGCTGCTGGCTGAATGGGAGACGATTCCCCACCACTGACCAACTTCAGAATTGTTTACAACTGGAGCAAGTGCCCTGATACGGTTTTCCTCTGTGTAACTGGTGGGTTCTGTGTTTTTTTTCTCTTTTTCGTTTTTGGTTCAAGGTAGATTTTATTCCTCTTTTTTGTATTTACAGATATAAGCATGGAAATAATTTATTCATATAAATACATGTATGTGCAGGGAATAATTGTTTTTTCTGTTTTATTTTTTAAATTTTACTTCTTTTTAATTTTGAATTTTATTTTATATTTTTATACAGCAGGTTCTTATTGGTTATCTATTTTATACATATAAATGTATACATGCCAATCCCAGTCTCTCAACTCCTCCCACCACCACCCCCCCAACAGCTTTCCCCCCTTGTTGTCCATACGTTTGTTGTCTACATCTGTTGCTCTATTTATGCCTTGCAAAATGGTTAATCTGTACAGTTTTTCTAGGTTCCACATATATGCATGAATATACAAGATTTGTTTTTCTCCTTCTGACTTACTTCACTCTGTATGACAGTCTCTAGATCCATCGACGTCTCTACAAATGACCCAATTTCATTCCTTTTCATGGCTTAGTAATATTCCATTTTATATATGTACCACAGCTTTATGCATTCGTCTGTCTGTGGGCATTTAGGTTGCTTCCATTACCTCGATATTGTAAATAGTGATGCAATGAACATTGCGGTGAATGACTCTTTTTGATTTATGGTTTTGTCTGGGTATATGTCCAGTACTGGGATTGCTGTATCATATGGTAATTCTATTGTTAGTTTCTTAAGAAATTCCATATTGTTCTCCATAATGACTGTATCAATTTATATTCCCAACAATAGTGGAAGAGGGTTCCTTTTCTCCACACCCTTTCCAGCATTTTTTGTTTGTAGATTTTCAATGATGCCTATTCTACCAGGTGTGAGGTGATACCTCATTGTTGAATCCATTTCGTTGAGCAAGGGGTAGCTCTTGTCTATTACATATTTGGCTTATGGAACGGTATCTGTGCTAATTTCAAACTCTGCTTTTATGCAGCACCCCAACTCACCTTCCCCCTTAAGCAGGCATAAGTTGGTTTTCTAAACTTGAGACCCTGTTCTGTTTTGTAATTCAGTTCATGTGTAGCCAAGTTCACATTCCGTGTATTAGTGATACCTTATGATGTTTCTTTTTCTGTGTGACTTATTTCACTTAGAATCATCGTGCCTCAATCCACTCATTATGCTGGTACGGGCCTGGTGACATAGATTTCATTGCTGAGTGGTATTCTGTTGTACAGAAGTACCGCAACTTCTTTATCCATTATTTGCTCTCTGGGATATTTAACTTGTGCCGTAGAAGAGATTCCTGTAAAAAGAGCCGTCCCAAATTTTGGGGTTGCTGTGTCTTTTTGATATTAATTTCCCTAAGCTATAGGACCATAAGTGGAAGTGCCCTAGGCTCTGTTGCTTTGTTTTTTAGATGTTTCAGGAAACACCATACACTTCTCCCGAGTGTCTGTTGGCAATTTACATCCCGCCCATCAGCATAACAAGGCTCCCAGTTCTCCATGGCCTGTCCTGCCTTTCTGGATTTTACACTTTTTTCAGATGGCCCTTTTGACCAGGGGGAAGTGAGACTTCATTGTAGTGCAGATTTCCTTTGCAAGCTTGCTTGTTTGGCCAAAAAGGGCGTATGCGTTTTTTCCTGAATATATTCAGGAAAAAACGCATACGCCCTTTTTGGCCAAGTGCATCATTGTGGACGTTCTGCCTCTTTGCCTATGCTTTCAATGCAATTTCAGTCTACCTCCTGAAATCGGTTTCCTGCAATTCTGCCCCGCTTTCAAGTCCTCTTGGCAGCCTTACTTCAGTCTATTTTTGGACGATAGCTGTCATTTATAACTCTGCAGGTTTGTGAATTACAGTGCCCCTGAGCTCCTTTCTTCAACTCGCTTTCTTGTGAGCTGGCCGCAACACCGCAGGATGGCTTCAGGCCCTAATCTGGTTCCGGAACGGTACGCTGAGCCTTTGGTTAATTCCTCTTCCTGGTGGGAAATGAGAGTTAAATTTGCCCGTCCAGACACCTCCAGCTAGCCTCTCATTGGTTCTCGCTATTCCTGTTCATCTTTCGCAGAAATTGCAAACTGGGCCAAACAGGAGGTTAAAGGGACTGACTCTCCAAGACGGGAGTGTGTTAGTAAAGCGTCTGGAATGTTGCACCCGAGTACCAGGGGGGGAAAACTGAGACATATTTGAACACGTCTCCCGTTCACATGGTTGATCATACTCTGGGTTCCACATGCATGTTTTAGCTGAAGGAAGAATACCTTAAACCTGGAGAGTTAAGACCCGTGGAAAGGGTACCATGCAATATGACTTCAAAGGGTCTTCATTTGCTCATGAACCTCTCCAATCCTATCACTGCTGTGTTTATGCCCCTGTACACACGCTTGATTCTCTTTCGGAGACATAGCAATCCATAGGTTTTAAGATACTTACTAGTCAGGTATATTCTTAGGCGTTTAATATGGGGTGTTGAGTCCATTTCGTTGAGCAAGGAGTAGCTCTTGTCTATTCCATATTTGGCTTAAGGAACTTTATCTGTGCTCATTTCAATCTCTGGTTTTATGCAGCACCCCAACTCACCTTTCCCCTTAAGCACGCATAAGTTGGTTTTCTAAATTTGAGACCCTGTTCTGTTCTGTAATTCAGTTCCTGTGTAGCCAAGTTTACATTCCGTGTATTACTGATATCTTATGATGTTTCTTTTTCTGTGTGACTTATTTCAGTTCGAATCATCATACCTGAATCCACTCATTGTGATGCTAAGGGCCTGATGACACAGATTTCATTGCTGAGTGATATTGCTTTGTAAGTAAATACCACAACTTCTTTATCCATTTTTCACTTTCTGCGATATTGAACTTGTACTGTAAACGAGGTTCTTGTAAACAGAGCCGTTCCAAACTTTGGGGTGGCTGTGTCTTTTTGATTTTAATTTCCCTAAGCTATAGGACCATAAGTGGAAGTGCCCTAGGCTCTGTTGCTTTGTTTTTTAGATGTTTCAGGAAACACCATACACTTCTCCAGAGTGGCTGTTGGCAATTTACATCCCGCCCATCAGCATAAGAAGGCTCCCAGTTCTCCATGGCCTGTCCTGCCTTTCTGGATTTTACACTTTTTTCAGATGGCCCTTTTGACCGGGGGGAAGTGAGACTTCATTGTAGTGCAGATTTCCTTTGCAAGCTTGCTTGGTTGGCCAAAAAGGGCGTATGCGTTTTTTCCTGAATATATTCAGGAAAAAACGCATACGCCCTTTTTGGCCAAGTGCATCATTGTCGAGTTTCTGACTCTCTTCATATGTTTTCAATGCAATTCCAGTCTACCTCCTGAAATCGGTTTCCTGCAATTCTGCCTTGCTTTCAATGCCTCTTCATAGCCTTACCTAAATATATTTTTTAAAAATAGTTGGCCTTTATAACTCTGCAGGTTTTTGAATTGCAGTGGCCCTTAGCTCCATTTTTTAGCTCTTATTTTTGTGGTCTTGCCCCATAACCACAGGATTCCTTGAAGCCCTATTTTTCTTCTGGGGCACCTTGCTGTGCCTTTGGTTAATTCTTCTTACTGATGTGATATTAGAGTGACATGTGCCCATTGAAACTGCTACAGCTAGTTTCTCACTGGTTCCCCCTATTCCCATTCATCCTCTGCACTAACTGCAGACTGTGCGATACCAGAACTTAAAGGCATTGACTCCATGTGGGGATGTTGTTAGTAAAGTGGCTGGAATGTCGATCCGGAGCCCCAGGAGAGGAAAAATGAGGTGCGTTTTAGAAACCTTTCCCGATCATATGGTATACCAGTCGCTGGGTTTCCCAAGCATGGTTTAGCTGTAGGAAGATTCCCTTCAACCTGGAGTGTTGGGACCCTTGGACTGAGTAGCATGAAGTATTGCATTAAACTTTCGGCAGTTGCTCACCAAAGCTCACCAATCCTGTCAGCCCCAAGTGTCCAGCCTTATGTCTTATCCAGCTGTGGGTTTATATGTGGTCAATCCAGGTTGCATCACAGCCCCTGAGCGAATTTTGTAAGAATTTTTCTCTCTTTCATTGTTTCAGCGTTTTGTTTTTAAAATTTATTTCTATAATGGGGTTTAGCTCCTTTTCACTGCTGTGTTTGTGCCGCTCTGCACACACTTGATTCCCTTATGGAGATATATCAATACATGGGTTTTAAGATTCTTATTCCTCAGATATATTTCTCTGCGGTGTATAGGGTGTGTTGAGGCCTGTTCATTGAGCAAGGTGTAGATCTTGTCTAATACCTATTTGGTTTATTGAACGGTATCTGTGCTAATTTCAAACTCTGGTTTTATGCATCACCCCACCTCTCCTTTCCCCTTAAGCTGACATAAGTGTGTTTTCTAAATGTGAGACACTGTTCTGTTCTGTAATTCATTTCTTGTGCAGCCATATTTACCCTCCCTCTATAAGTGATATCTTATGATATGTTTCTTTTTCTGTTTGACTTATTTCAAGTAGTATTATCGGACCTAAATCCACTCTTTATCCTTCTACTAGCCTTATTACATTGATTTCATGGTGAAGAGATATTCCATTGTACGTAAGTACCACATCTTCTTTATCCATTGTTCTCTTTCCTGGGATATTTAAGGTGTACTGAAGTTGAGGTTCTTGTAAACAGAGTAGCCCTAAACTGTGGTGTGCTTGTGTCTTGTTGATTTTTAGACTTCCCTAGATATACTCCCATGATTGGAAGTGTCCTATGCTCTGTAGCTCTGTTTTTTAGATGATTTAGGAACCACCATACACTTCTCCAGAGTGGCTCTCGGCAGTTCACACACTGCCCATCAGCGTATAAAGGCTCCCTGTTCTCCATGGCCTGTCCTGCATTTCTGGTTTTTACAATTTTTTAGGATGGCCCTTTTGACCGGTGGGAAGTGAGACTTCTTTGTTGTGCACATTTGCATTGCTTGCTTGCTTCGTTGCCCATAAAGTGCGTATGCGTTTTTTCCTGGATATAATCAGGAAAAAACGCATACGCCCTTTTGGGCCAACTGCATCATTGTCGAAATTCTGCCGCTTTTCATGTGCGTTAAAGACGAGTCCAATCTATCTCTTGAAATCTGTTTCTTGCAATTCTGTCTTGCATTCAGATCCTCTTCTTTGCCTTACCTCAACATATTTTTGGACGTTAGTTTTCATTTATAACTCTGCAGGTTTGTGAATTGCAGTGACCCTGAGCTCCATTTTTTAAGTTGCTCTTTTGTGAGCTGGCCTCAAACCCGCAGGATTGCTTCAGGCCCTATTTTGGCTCCGGCGAGGCAGGCTGAGCCTTTCTTTAATTCTTATTCTTAATGGGAAATTAGAGTGATATGTGCCCGTCCAAACCCCTACAACTCTTCTCTCATTGGTTCCCCCTCTTCCCGTTCATCCTCCTCACAATTTGCAAAATGTGTGAAACAGAAGTTTAAATGTGCTGATTCTCCAAGTGGGGAGATTCTAAGTAGCGTGGCTGGAATGGTGAACAGGAGCACCAGGAGAGGATAAATGAGGTGCATTTTAGACACATCTCCCGATCACATGGTGTACAGTCCTCTGGGTTTTCCATGCATGTTTTAGCTGTAGGAAGATCCCTTGAACCTGCAGATTTGGGACCCATTGAATGGGTACCAGGTAGTATTACTTTAAAGGGTGTGCATTTCCTCACCCAACCTCACATTTCTCTTAGCGCAAACAGTTTCCAGCCTTATGTCTCATCCTGCTGTGGGTCTAGATGTGTTCAATCCATGTTGCATCACCGTCCCTGAGGAAAAGTTGTAAGAGGTTTTCTCTGTCTCTCTGTCGTTTATTTTTTTCAATTTATTACTATATTGGTTACAGCTGATTTTCAAAGCTCTGTTTCTTGCTGCTGTACATCCACTTGATTCACGTACAGAGAGACATCAATAAATTCTTTTTCAGATTCTTACCAGTCGTATATATTCTTTTCCGGTGACTTGAGTGTGCTGAGTGCAGTTCTTTTAGCTACCGTGTAGGCCTTGTTGATTATCAGTTTGGTATTTGGAATGGTATCTTTGCTAATTTCAACCTCCTGGATGATGCCTCACCCCTCCCCACCTTTCCCGTTTAGCAGCCTTATGCGTGTTTTCTACATATTTGACTATGTTTTTGTTTTGTAATTTATTTCATGTGTAGCCATTTTGGATTCCACCTTTAAGTGATATCTTATGATATGTGTCTTTTTCTTTTTGAATTCTGTCACTTAGAATGATCATACGTAACTCCTCCGGAGTTGTTACAACTGGCCATATTTCATTGATTTCCAGGCTGAATAATATTCCACTCTACCTAAGTACCACATCTCTATCCATTTTTTCCCTCCAGAGACATTTAAGTTATATCCTAGTCGAGGATCTTTTAAACAGAGAGGGGGTAAACATTGGGGTGCCTGTGTCCTCTCGATTTTTGTTTTTCCCAAGATATACGCCCATGAGTGCAAGTGCCCTATGCTCTGTAGCTCATTTTTTAGATGCTTTAGTAAACACAATACACTTCTCCAGAATGGCCGTTGGCAATATACATTTCCACTATAAGTCTCACAGGGCTCCCTCTTCTCGTTGCCCTGTCCTGCATTTCTGTTGTTTACGCTTTATGAGGATGGCTCTTCTGACTGATGCGAAGTGATATCTTTTGTAGTATTGACTTCCAGTGCCCACCTGTTTGGTTGGCTAAAAAAGTGTATGCCCTTTTCTTGAATATATACAGAAAAGAACGCATACACCCTTTTTGGCCAACTGCAATGTTGGCAATGTTCAGCTCCTTTTCTTGTGCTTAATGGCGAGTCCTTTCTACCTCCTCAAATCCCTTTCCTGCCATTCTCCCTTGCTTACAAGTCCTTTTCTCTGACTTTCCTCAAGACATTTTTCAGTGATGGATATTTTCAACTCTGCAGTTTTGTGAATTTTACTGCCCCTGAGTTCCATTGTTCAACTCGTGTTTATGGGAACTGGCCACAAAGCAGCGGGATTTCCTCAAGCCCTATACTGTTTCCATGGGCAACCCTAGCCTTTGGTCAATTCGTCTTCCTGATTGGAAATTAGAGTGACATGTGCCTGTCTGAACACCTAGGACTTGTCTCTCATTGTTCCTCATCCTTCCACTTCATCCTCTGGACAAATTCCAAACTGTACGCAACAGGATGTTGACAGTGCTGACATCTCCAAGTGGGGAGACTGTTAGTAAAGACGCTGGAGGGGTGAACCCGAGCACCAGGAGATGAGGAGATGAGATGCCTTTTCCAAACTCTTCCCGATCAGACGGTATACCATCCTCTGGGTGTGACAGACATGTTTTAGCAGTAGGAAGAGTCCCATTCATGTAAGGAGAACACCAGGGCTTTTTCAAAATCAGTGTCTCCCCGAAACCCAAACTGGGGAAGTTTTTAAGCTACGGCTACACATATGTTCATTAAGGGCCTTGGGAAGTAGGCAGAGTCCAAACTTTAGATGATTGAAGTCTTCAGGGTCAGAAGCACTCACCACCAGCTTCCCTTAGGCTACACTTTAACTGTCATTGATAGATGATGTCAATAAAAATATCTATTCTTTTTCAGATTATTTCCCCTTATAGGTTATTGCAAAATGTTGAGTGTAGTTCCCTGTGCTATACAGTAGTTCCTTGTTGATGATCTATTTTATACATAACAGTGTGTATGTGTTAATTCCAAACTGTTAATTTATCCCTCCTCCCACCTTTCCCCTTTGGTAATAATAAATTATAAGATTTTATACTTCTCAGAAATGGGGGAGCTGAAAGAGAGGTATCATTTTCAATGGAAAAGCATTTAAAACAAGATTGAAGGTTTAACCAAGATTATTAGCTGTACATCCTTGGAAAGAAATCACTTCGTTTCTCTAATATTGACCTGACAAATAAGACAAACCTTTTCACTGAACTTGCTTATAAAAAGTGATGGAAATATCAAATGGAAGTGTTAAAAACATCTTATTTTACCCGAGCCTTATACACTGTTCTATGTTAACTACAGTTTGGCTCACACATCTGTTCATTGAGGTTACAATAGTCTCAATTTCTGTTACTGATCCTCCAGAGTGGACCCCAACAAGTGTCCCCCTGCCCAGTGTCATTGGGGCCAACAGATCGAGACTGAGTTTGGTTCACAAGCAAAGGAAACTTTATATTTTGATCAGAGAATGGAGAGGTGAGAGCATGCACTACCCCGTGGGCTGTGGGCTGGGCTGCTGTGTAGAGATCCTGTCAGAGTCAGTGGGAGGGAGGGAGGCGGCGGAGCTCTCGAGGGCCGGGTTGGCTGTAGCTCAGGCTCTATATCGTGGAGTCTGCACTGGGCCCCAGGAGCTGAGGTGTCGACCCAGCCATTCTGCACTAGGAAATCTGGTCTGAAGTGCCGGGTGTGGAACCTCTGCATGCGGGACCCTAGGAGCACGTGAAATTAGACAAAGCACAAAGGATAAAAAAGGTTAGACTTGACTTTATTGCCCAGATTCTATTTTTATCTCCCAGGGATTTTTAATGGGCTTTGCTGGGGACAAACCCCTCCTCTGCCTTTTGTCCCGTTCCTCATTCTTGGAGTGCTGAGGGTGCAGACCCTTCTTCTGTAACTGCTGAGTGCTGAGTTGGGAGCCCTCATACCCTGGGGCGAGGGTCAGAGCTTCTCCCCAGCAGCCTCCCGGTGACGTTGATTGTCCCCAGGACCCCTGCCTCCCTGCTCGTCCACCTGAGCACCAGCATTGGAAGTGTTATAGATTCTAATGACCTTTAAGGGTCCAGGAAAGAGATGTGCAGAGACGCTGTGGGGGCCGGTTTCACCCCGCCCCACATTTGTTCGGCCACCTTAGGCTGACCGTCTCTGCCAGCCTAGATGCTCTGACCAGTAGTCTGCGCTTTCTTCAGTTAGGCCCCTGAATTAACGTACAAACAGCACCAGGTGTCAGAGCCCTGCCCGCTCAACTCCCAGACAGTCCAGGGTCAGTGGTGACCAAGGACCATGATGGCTACTGAGTCAACAGCCTTTTGAAGTAAACAGGAGTCCAACCGGTCTTATTGGCCACCATCATCACGGTGTCTGTAGGCTTTTCTATGGTGACAGTGTGGTATACTGTTCCCCCGCCAAGATTATTAGCTCCCCTCTGGGTGCAGTAAGTCCTGCAAGCAGTAGTCTACTCTTTTGGGACACACTCTTGTTGTTTTATGAGAGAAACTCCAGGTCAAGTGATGTTCACACGAGTCGTCATGGTGCCCTGTTGCCCCCGGTTATCTCTCTGGATGTTGGAGTTGGAGGGCCTCCTCACTCGAGGTCGGTGTGCCCACGGAGCGAACCCTGCAACTTCAGGGCATGGTTGGTGGTTAGGATCACCACGTGGGGTCCTTTTCCTTTAGGAGGGAGGTGGCCTTTTGGGCTGCTGATTTCCAGGTTTTTAGATACCGCCAGTATCTTGGCCAGATGTGGCAGTGGGCCAAGCCCCTTAGTGACCGTAGTTTATCCTACCTGGATGGCATTCTTGCATTGTTCCATTTCAAGTGGTCCCAGTTTTTGCACTAATTCTCCAATGGCGATTCACCTTTCACCGGGAATGTAAAGGTCAAAGGGTTTAGCTAAATTAGGGAGTTCCAGGGCAAGGGTCTGAATTGACTGCTCTTTCCATTCTTGAAAGGCCACTTCTGGATTCTATTCAAAAGGATCATCATCTTTTCCTTTCAGTGTTTCATATAGAGGCCCAGCTAGTAGACTGTAGTTAGGGATCCAGAAGCAGCAAACCCTGGCCTCCCCAGGAACCCCTAAGCTGTCTTCTAGTTTTAGAAAGGGGTAAGGCTGAAAATGGTTTCTTCCCTTTCCTGGGATGGGCTTCTCTGACCTTCTGTGAGAATGAAGCCCAGGCAGGTCACCGCAGTCTGTGATATTTGAGCTTTTTCTTGGACAACTTCTATCCTTTATTGGCTTGGTAGTTCAGAGGCCTCCTTAGTAGGGCTGGTGATCAGAATGTCGTCTGCATATTGAAGGAGGGTTTCCTTTTCCAGAGGTAGAACTTTTAGGTCTTTAGCTAAGCTTTCCCCAAAGATGGTGTGGGAATTTTTGCACCCTTGGGGCCAGACGGCCCGGAAGTATTGTTTTAGTTGTATGTTGAGTCCTGCCACTCAGAAGCCAAAATTTCTTGTGACTCTGGAACTAATGGAATACAAAAGAAGGCATCATTGAAGACTAATACAGAATACCATGTCCTGGTGGTTGGTAGAATGACCAGCAGGGTGTAGGAATTAGGAGCAACTGGAGGTATATCCTCGGTGGCTTCACTGACTGTCCTGACATCCTTTACCAGGTCCCCAGCAGCCCATGGGGCTCTCGTGGTCAGACCAATCCCAGAATATGGAGCTCACCTGGGCAGGTACCCCACCCCCACCCCAGCCCACGGGGCTCTCGTGGTCAGGCCCCTCCCAGGATACAGAGCTACCCTTGCAGGTACCGTGGCAGGGCTGGGCACACAGGAACCGTGCACATAGCCCTCATTGCAGAGCACCCCCAGCTCACCTGTCGCTCAGAGCTGACACAGAGCACCTCAGAGCAGGACTTGAACTAACAAACAGCAGCTGCGACAGCCTGGGCATCACTCCATGAGGCCTCCCTCCACCTGGTCTTCCAGAGACTTCCACTGCACCCGGGGCACCAGGCCTCTGTCTCCAACCACCACCCACCCCTCCTCTGCCTGACTCCTGGGTTCCTCTCATTAGGAGAGGGTTTTCTTGAAGTTGTCTCCCACTCATGGGCCAGATAAAATGATTAGAAAACAAGCCAAAGCTGCAGCCCCTTGTCTATCCTGACTCTCAGGAGCCCACACCTGTTCCTTGGACCTGGCCGGTTCAGCAAGTTCCATTTTCTGCAACTGTGAGCCCCTGAGGGGTGATGATTGGCTGACCTGGGCAGCCTTACCGTGCCGGCCAGCCCTCCCCAGGTGTGCCTGGGTTGAGATCAATATAAATACCACTCCAGGCAGCAAGAGCCCCTGCAGCCGTGCCTGACGCCATTTTCTCTGCCCTGTCAGCAGTCTCGGGGCTGGGCTGGTGGGAGGGAGTGAGAGGCCACGGCTTTGTGGGTGGCCCAGTGTGAGTGGGGCTCTGCTGGACTTTCTGCAGCAGTTGCCAGGCTGCCACCTGCTAAAGAAGAGGATGTGTCACCCATACCTGCTGCTGGAATTTCTCCCTGGGCAGAGGTGAGGAAGGAAAAAAGCAGTGGGGGCAGGGACAGGACGGGTATCTCAGGCAGGGAAATGGAAATCTTCCAGAAGAGCACCCAGGGCCAGGACCATCCTGGCTGGCCTGCAGACACCAAGTCGGCCGGCATGCTGTCACTCTTGTGGCTCTATGGCCCTTCCTCTAGGCTTTCAAGTCCTTGTATATATTCAGGTGTTTTACCTGGGACGGGTGGGAATAGTTCAGCAGCAACTGGCCTGGGGCTCAGCTCACGTTTACTCACAGATGCCTCGGCACGGTGCCCCAGCTTTGCAATGAGGACGCTTGTTGCGTGGGGGCTGCTGGCTGAATGGGAGATGATTCCCCACCACTGACCAACTTCAGAATTGTTTACAACTGGAGCAAGTGCCCTGATACGGTTTTCCTCTGTGTAACTGGTGGGTTCTGTGTTTTTTTCTCTTTTTCGTTTTTGGTTCAAGGTAGATTTTATTCCTCTTTTTTGTATTTACAGATATAAGCATGGAAATAATTTATTCATATAAATACATGTATGTGCAGGGAATAATTGTTTTTTCTGTTTTATTTTTTAAATTTTATTTCTTTTTAATTTTGAATTTTATTTTATATTTTTATACAGCAGGTTCTTATTGGTTATCTATTTTATACATATAAATGTATACATGCCAATCCCAGTCTCTCAACTCCTCCCACCACCACCCCCCCAACAGCTTTCCCCCCTTGTTGTCCATACGTTTGTTGTCTACATCTGTTGCTCTATTTATGCCTTGCAAAATGGTTAATCTGTACAGTTTTTCTAGGTTCCACATATATGCATGAATATACAAGATTTGTTTTTCTCCTTCTGACTTACTTCACTCTGTATGACAGTCTCTAGATCCATCGACGTCTCTACAAATGACCCAATTTCATTCCTTTTCATGGCTTAGTAATATTCCATTTTATATATGTACCACAGCTTTATGCATTCGTCTGTCTGTGGGCATTTAGGTTGCTTCCATTACCTCGATATTGTAAATAGTGATGCAATGAACATTGCGGTGAATGACTCTTTTTGATTTATGGTTTTGTCTGGGTATATGTCCAGTACTGGGATTGCTGTATCATATGGTAATTCTATTGTTAGTTTCTTAAGAAATTCCATATTGTTCTCCATAATGACTGTATCAATTTATATTCCCAACAATAGTGGAAGAGGGTTCCTTTTCTCCACACCCTTTCCAGCATTTTTTGTTTGTAGATTTTCAATGATGCCTATTCTACCAGGTGTGAGGTGATACCTCATTGTTGAATCCATTTCGTTGAGCAAGGGGTAGCTCTTGTCTATTACATATTTGGCTTATGGAACGGTATCTGTGCTAATTTCAAACTCTGCTTTTATGCAGCAGCCCAACTCACCTTCCCCCTTAAGCAGGCATAAGTTGGTTTTCTAAACTTGAGACCCTGTTCTGTTTTGTAATTCAGTTCATGTGTAGCCAAGTTCACATTCCGTGTATTAGTGATACCTTATGATGTTTCTTTTTCTGTGTGACTTATTTCACTTAGAATCATCGTGCCTCAATCCACTCATTATGCTGGTACGGGCCTGGTGACATAGATTTCATTGCTGAGTGGTATTCTGTTGTACAGAAGTACCGCAACTTCTTTATCCATTATTTGCTCTCTGGGATATTTAACTTGTGCCGTAGAAAAGATTCCTGTAAAAAGAGCTGTCCCAAATTTTGGGGTTGCTGTGTCTTTTTGATATTAATTTCCCTAAGCTATAGGACCATAAGTGGAAGTGCCCTAGGCTCTGTTGCTTTGTTTTTTAGATGTTTCAGGAAACACCATACACTTCTCCCGAGTGTCTGTTGGCAATTTACATCCCGCCCATCAGCATAACAAGGCTCCCAGTTCTCCATGGCCTGTCCTGCCTTTCTGGATTTTACACTTTTTTCAGATGGCCCTTTTGACCGGGGGGAAGTGAGACTTCATTGTAGTGCAGATTTCCTTTGCAAGCTTGCTTGGTTGGCCAAAAAGGGCGTATGCGTTTTTTCCTGAATATATTCAGGAAAAAACGCATACGCCCTTTTTGTCCAAGTGCATCATTGTGGACTTTCTGCCTCTTTTCCTATGCTTTCAATGCAATTCCAGTCTACCTCCTGAAATCGGTTTCCTGCAATTCTGCCCTGCTTTCAAGTCCTCTTGGCAGCCTTACTTCAGTCTATTTTTGGACGATAGCTGTCATTTATAACTCTGCAGGTTTGTGAATTACAGTGCCCCTGAGCTCCTTTCTTCAACTCGCTTTCTTGTGACCTGGCCGCAACACCGCAGGATGGCTTCAGGCCCTAATCTGGTTCCGGCACGGCACGCTGAGCCTTTGGTTAATTTCTCATCCTGGTGGGAAATTAGAGTTAAATTTGCCAATCCAGACACCTCCCGCTTGTCTCTCATTGGTTCTCCCTATTCCTGTACATCTTCCGCAGAAATTGCAAACTGGGCCAAACAGGAGGTTAAAGGCACTGACTCTCCAAGTGGGGAGAGTGTTAGTAAAGCGTCTGGAATGTTGCACCGAAGTACCAGGGGATGAAAACTGAGACATATTTGAACATGTCTCCCCATCACACGGTTGATCATACTCTGGGTTCCACATGCATGTTTTAGCTGAAGAAAGAATACCTTAAACCTGGAGAGTTGAGACCCGTGGAATGGGTACCATGCAATATGACTTCAAAGGGTCTTCATTTGCTCACCGAATCTCTCCAATCCTATCACTGCTGCGTTTATGACCCTTGTACACACGCTTGATTCTCTTTTGGAGACATAGCAATCCATAGGTTTTAAGATACTTACTAGTCAGGTATATTCTTAGGCGTTTAATATGGGGTGTGGAGTCCATTTCGTTGAGCAAGGAGTAGCTCTTGTCTATTCCATATTTGGCTTAAGGAACTTTATCTGTGCTCATTTCAGTCTCTGGTTTTATGCAGCACCCCAACTCACCTTTCCACTTAAGCAAGCATAAGTTGGTTTTCTAAATTTGAGACCCTGTTCTGTTTTGTAATTCAGTTCCTCTGTAGCCAAGTTTAAATTCCATGTATTAGTGATATTTTTTGATGTTTCTTTTTCTGTTAGACTTATTTCAGTTAGAATCACCATACCCGAATCCACTCATTATGCTGCTACGGGCCTGGTGACATAGATTTCATTGCTGAGTGATATGGCTTTGTACATGAGTACCACAACTACTTTATCCATTTTTCACTTTCTGTGATATTGAACTTGTACGGTAAACGAGGTTCTTGTATACAGAGGCGTCCCAAACTTTGGGGTGGCTGTGTCTTTTTGATTTTAATTTCCCTAAGCTATAGGACCATAAGTGGAAGTGCACTAGGCTCTGTTGCTTTGATTTTTAGATGTTTCAGGAAACACCATACACTTCTCCGGAGTGTCTGTTGGCAATTTACATCCCGCCCATCAGCATAACAAGGCTCCCAGTTCTCCATGGCCTGTCCTGCCTTTCTGGATTTTACACTTTTTTCAGATGACCCTTTTGACCGGGGGGAAGTGAGACTTCATTGTAGTGCAGATTTCCTTTGCAAGCTTGCTTGGTTGGCCAAAAAGGGAGTATGCGTTTTTTCCTGAATATATTCAGGAAAAAACGCATACGCCCTTTTTGGCCAAGTGCATCACTGTGGACGTTCTGCCTCTTTACCTATGCTTGAAATGCAATTCCTGTCTACCTCCTGAAATCGGTTTCCTGCAATTCTGCCCCGCTTTCAAGTCCTCTTGGCAGCCTTACTTCAGTCTATTTTTGGACGATAGCTGTCATTTATAACTCTGCAGGTTTGTGAATTACAGTGCCCCTGAGCTCCTTTCTTCACCTCGCTTTCTTGTGAGCTGGCCGCAACACCGCAGGATGTCTTCATTCCCTAATGTGGTTCCGGCATGGCACGTTGAGCCTTTGGTTAATTCCTCTTCCTGGTGGGAAATGAGAGTTAAATTTGCCCATCCAGACACCTCCAGCTAGTCTTTCATTGGTTCTCGCTATTCCTGTTCATCTTCCACAGAAATTGCAAACTGGGCCAAACAGGTGGTTAAAGGGACTGACTCTCCAAGTGGGGAGAGTGTTAGTAAAGCGTCTGGAATGTTGCACCCGAGTACCAGGGTTCGAAAACTGAGACATATTTGAACACGTCCCCCAATCACATGGTTGATCATACTCTAGGTTCCACATGCATGTTTTAGATGAAGGAAGAATACCTTAAACCTGGGTAGTTGAAACCTGTGGAATGGGTACCATGCAATATGACTTCAAAGGGTCTTCATTTGCTCACGAACCTCTCCAATCCTATCACTGCTGCGTTTATGCCCCTGTACACATGCTTGATTCTCTTTCGGAGACATAGCAATCCATAGGTTTTAAGATACTTACTAGTCAGGTACATTCTTAGGCGTTTAATATGCGGTGTTGAGTCCATTTCGTTGAGCAAGGAGTAGCTCTTGTCTATTCCATATTTGGCTTAAGGAACTTTATCTGTGCTCATTTCAATCTCTGGTTTTATGCAGCACCCCAACTCACCTTTACCCTTAAGCAAGCATAAGTTGGTTTTCTAAATTTGAGACCCTGTTCTGTTCTGTAATTCAGATCCTGTGTAGCCAAGTTTACATTCCGTGTATTACAGATATCTTATGATGTTTCTTTTTCTGTGTGACTTATTTCAGTTAGAATCATCATACCTGAATCCACTCATTGTGCTGCTAAGGGCCTGATGACATAGATTTCATTGCTGAGTGATATTGCTTTGTAAGTGAATACCACAAGTTCTTTATCCATTTTTCACTTTCTGCGATGTTGAACTTGTACTGTAAACGAGGTTCTTGTAAACAGAGCCGTTCCAAACTTTGGGGTGGCTGTGTCTTTTTGATTTTAATTTCCCTAAGCTATAGGACCATAAGTGGAAGTGCCCTAGGTTCTGTTGCTTTGTTTTTTAGATGTTTCAGGAAACACCATACACTTCTCCCGAGTGGCTGTTGGCAATTTACATCCCGCCCATCAGCATAACAAGGCTCCCAGTTCTCCATGGCCTGTCCTGCCTTTCTGGATTTTACACTTGTTTCAGATGGCCCTTTTGACTGGGGGGAAGTGAGACTTCATTGTAGTGCAGATTTCCTTTGCAAGCTTGCTTGGTTGGCCAAAAAGGGCGTATGCGTTTTTTCCTGAATATATTCAGGAAAAAACACATACGCCCTTTTTGGCCAAGTGCATTATTTTGGACATTCTGCCTCTTTTCCTATGCTTTCAATGCAATTCCAGTCTACCTCCTGAAATCGGTTTCCTGCAATTCTGCCCCGCTTTCAAGTCCTCTTGGCAGCCTTACTTCAGTCTATTTTTGGACGATAGCTGTCATTTATAACTCTGCAGGTTTGTGAATTACAGTGCCCCTGAGCTCCTTTCTTCAACTCGCTTTCTTGTGACCTGGCCGCAACACCGCAGGATGGCTTCAGGCCCTAATCTGGTTCCGGCACGGCACGCTGAGCCTTTGGTTATTTCCTCTTCCTGGTGGGAAATGAGAGTTAAATTTGCCCGTCCAGACACCTCCAGCTAGTCTCTCATTGGTACTCGCTATTCCTGTTCATCTTCCGCAGAAATTGCAAACTGGGCCAAACAGGAGGTTAAAGGCGCTGACTCTCCAAGTGGGGAGAGTGTTAGTAAAGCGTCTGGAATGTTGCACCCGAGTACCTGGGGAGGAAAACTGAGACATATTTGAACACGTCTCCCGTTCACATAGTTGATCATACTTGGGTTCCACATGCATCTTTTAGCTGAAGGAAGAATACCTTAAACCTGTGTATTTGAAACCCGTGGAATGGGTACCATGCAGTATGACTTCAAAGGGTCTTCATTTGCTCACCGAACCTCTCCAATCCTATCACTGCTGCGTTTATGCCCCTGTACACATGCTTGATTCTCTTTCGGAGACATAGCAATCCATAGGTTTTAAGATACTTACTAGTCAGGTACATTCTTAGGCGTTTAATATGCGGTGTTGAGTCCATTTCGTTGAGCAAGGAGTAGCTCTTGTCTATTCCATATTTGGCTTAAGGAACTTTATCTGTGCTCATTTCAATCTCTGGTTTTATGCAGCACCCCAACTCACCTTTCCCCTTAAGCAAGCATAAGTTGGTTTTCTAAATTTGAGACCCTGTTCTGTTCTGTAATTCAGTTCCTGTGTAGCCAAGTTTCCATTCCGTGTATTACTGATATCTTATGATGTTTCTTTTTCTGTGTGACTTATTTCAGTTAGAATCATCATACCTGAATCCACTCATTATGCTGCTAAGGGCCTGATGACACAGATTTCATTGCTGAGTGATATTGCTTTGTAAGTAAATACCACAACTTTTTTATCCATTTTTCACTTTCTGCGATGTTGAACTTGTACTGTAAACGAGGTTCTTGTAAACAGAGCCATTCGAAACTTTGGGGTGGCTGTGTCTTTTTGATTTTAAATTCCCTAAGCTATAGGACCATAAGTGGAAGTGCCCTAGGCTCTGTTGCTTTGTTTTTTAGATGTTTCAGGAAACACCATACACTTCTCCCGAGTGGTTGTTGGCAATTTACATCCCGCCCTTCAGCATAACAAGGCTCCCAGTTCTCCATGGCCTGTCCTGCCTTTCTGGATTTTACACTTTTTTCAGATGGCCCTTTTGACCGGGGGGAAGTGAGACTTCATTGTAGTGCAGATTTCCTTTGCAAGCTTGCTTGGTTGGCCAAAAAGGGCGTATGCGTTTTTTCCTGAATATATTCAGGAAAAAACGCATACGCCCTTTTTGGCCAAGTGCATCATTGTGGACGTTCTGCCTCTTTTCCTATGCTTTCAATGCAATTCCAGTCTACCTCCTGAAATCAGTTTCCTGCAATTCTGCCCCGCTTTCAAGTCCTCTTGGCAGCCTTACTTCAGTCTATTTTTGGACGATAGCTGTCATTTATAACTCTGCAGGTTTGTGAATTACAGTGCCCCTGAGCTCCTTTCTTCAACTCGCTTTCTTGTGAGGTGGCCGCAACACCGCAGGATGGCTTCAGGCCCTAATCTGGTTCCGGCACGGCACGCTGAGCCTTTGGTTATTTCCTCTTCCTGGAGGGAAATGAGAGTTAAATTTGCCCGTCCAGACACCTCCAGCTAGTCTCTCATTGGTTCTCGCTATTCCTGTTCATCTTCCGCAGAAATTGCAAACTGTGCCAAACAAGAGGTTAAAGGCGCTGACTCTCCAAGTGGGGAGAGTGTTAGTAAAGCGTCTGGAATGTTGCACCCGAGTACCAGGGGAGGAAAACTGAGACATATTTGAACACATCTCCCATTCACATGGTTGATCATACTTGGGTTCCACATGCATGTTTTAGCTGAAGGAAGAATACCTAAAACCTGGGTAGTTGAAACCCGTGGAATGGGTACCATGCAATATGACTTCAAAGCGTCTTCATTTGCTCACCGAACCTCTCCAATCCTATCACTGCTGCGTTTATGCCCCTGTACACATGCTTGATTCTCTTTCGGAGACATAGCAATCCATAGGTTTTAAGATACTTACTAGTCAGGTACATTCTTAGGCGTTTAATATGGGGTGTTGAGTCCATTTCGTTGAGCAAGGAGTAGCTCTTGTCTATTCCATATTTGGCTTAAGGAACTTTATCTGTGCTCATTTCAATCTCTGGTTTTATGCAGCACCCCAACTCACCTTTACCCTTAAGCAAGCATAAGTTGGTTTTCTAAATTTGAGACCCTGTTCTGTTCTGTAATTCAGTTCCTGTGTAGCCAAGTTTACATTCCGTGTATTACTGATATCTTATGATGTTTCTTTTTCTGTGTGACTTATTTCAGATAGAATCATCATACCTGAATCCACTCATTGTGCTGCTAAGGGGCTGATGACACAGATTTCATTGCTGCGTGATATTGCTTTGTAAGTAAATACCACAAATTCTTTATCCATTTTTCACTTTCTGCGATGTTGAACTTGTACTGTAAACGAGGTTCTTGTAAACAGAGCCGTTCCAAACATTGGGGTGGCTGTGTCTTTTTGATTTTAATTTCCCTAAGCTATAGGACCATAAGTGGAAGTGCCCTAGGTTCTGCTGCTTTGTTTTTTAGATGTTTCAGGAAACACCATACACTTCTCCGGAGTGGTTGTTGGCAATTTACATCCCGCCCATCAGCATAACAAGGCTCCCAGTTCTCCATGGCCTGTCCTGCCTTTCTGGATTTTACACTTTTTTCAGATGGCCCTTTTGACCTGGGGGAAGTGAGACTTCATTGTAGTGCAGATTTCCTTTGCAAGCATGCTTGGTTGGCCAAAAAGGGCGTATGCGTTTTTTCCTGAATATATTCAGGAAAAAACGCATACGCCCTTTTTGGCCAAGTGCATCATTGTGGACGTTCTGCCTCTTTTCCTATGCTTTCAATGCAATTCCAGTCTACCTCCTGAAATCGGTTTCCTACAATTCTGCTCCGCTTTCAAGTCCTCTTGGCAGCCTTACTTCAGTATATTTTGGGACGATAGCTGTCATTTATAACTCTGCAGGTTTGTGAATTACAGTGCCCCTGAGCTCCTTTCTTCAACTCGCTTTCTTTTGAGCTGGCCGCAACACCGCAGGATGGCTTCAGGCCCTAATCTGGTTCCAGTACGGCACGCTGAGCCTTTGGTTATTTCCTCTTCCTGGTGGGAAATGAGAGTTAAATTTGCCCGTCCAGACACCTCCAGCTAGCCTCTCATTGGTTCTCGCTATTCCTGTTCATCTTCCGCAGAAATTGCAAACTGGGCCAAACAGGAGGTTAAAGGGACTGACTCTCCAAGTCGGGAGAGTGTTAGTAAAGCGTCTGGAATGTTGCACCCGAGTACCAGGGTACGAAAACTGGGACATATTTGAACACGTCTCCCGATCTCATGGTTGATCATACTCTAGGTTCCACATGCATGTTTTAGCTGAAGGAAGAATACCTAAAACCTGGGTAGTTGAAACCCGTGGAATGGGTACCATGCAATATGACTTCAAAGGGTCTTCATTTGCTCACCGAACCTCTCCAATCCTATCACTGCTGCGTTTATGCCCCTGTACACATGCTTGATTCTCTTTCGGAGACATAGCAATCCATAGGTTTTAAGATACTTACTAGTCAGGTACATTCTTAGGCGTTTAATATGGGGTGTTGAGTCCATTTCGTTGAGCAAGGAGTAGCTCTTGTCTATTCCATATTTGCCTTAAGGAACTTTATCTGTGCTCATTTCAATCTCTGGTTTTATGCAGCACCCCAACTCACCTTTCCCCTTAAGCAAGCATAAGTTGGTTTTCTAAATTTGAGACCCTGTTCTGTTCTGTAATTCAGTTCCTGTGTAGCCAAGTTTCCATTCCGTGTATTACTGATATCTTATGATGTTTCTTTTCCTGTGTGACTTATTTCAGTTAGAATCATCATACCTGAATCCACTCATTGTGCTGCTAAGGGCCTGATGACACAGATTTCATTGCTGAGTGATATTGCTTTGTAAGTAAATACCACAACTTCTTTATCCATTTTTCACTTTCTGCGATGTTGAACTTGTACTGTAAACGAGGTTCTTGTAAACAGAGCCGTTCCAAACTTTGGGGTGGCTGTGTCTTTTTGATTTTAATTTCCCTAAGCTATAGGACCATAAGTGGAAGTGCCCTAGGTTCTGTTGCTTTGTTTTTTAGATGTTTCAGGAAACACCATACACTTCTCCCGAGTGTCTGTTGGCAATTTACATCCCGCCCATCAGCATAACAAGGCTCCCAGTTCTCCATGGCCTGTCCTGCCTTTCTGGATTTTACACTTTTATCAGATGGCCCTTTTGCCCGGGGGGAAGTGAGACTTCATTGTAGTGCAGATTTCCTTTGCAAGCTTGCTTGGTTGGCCAAAAAGGGCGTATGCGTTTTTTCCTGAATATATTCAGGAAAAAACGCATACGCCCTTTTTGGCCAAGTGCATCATTGTGGACGTTCTGCCTCTTTTCCTATGCTTTCAATGCAATTCCAGTCTACCTCCTGAAATCGGTTTCCTGCAATTCTGCCCCGCTTTCAAGTCCTCTTGGCAGCCTTACTTCAGTCTATTTTTGGACGATAGCTGTCATTTATAACTCTGCAGGTTTGTGAATTACAGTGCCCCTGAGCTCCTTTCTTCAACTCGCTTTCTTGTGACCTGGCGGCAACACCGCAGGTTGGCTTCAGGCCCTAATCTGGTTCCGGCCCGGCATGCTGAGCCTTTCGTTAATTCCTCTTCCTGGTGGGAAATGAGAGTTAAATTTGCCCGTGCAGACACCTCCAGCTAGCCTCTCATTGGTTCTCGCTATTCCTGTTCAACTTCCGCAGAAATTGCAAACTGGGCCAAACAGGAGGTTAAAGGGACTGACTCTCCAAGTCGGGAGAGTGTTAGTAAAGCGTCTGGAATGTTGCACCCGAGTACCAGGGGAGGAAAACTGAGACATATTTGAACACGTCTCCCGTTCACATGGTTGATCATACTCTGGGTTCCACATGCATGTTTTAGGTGAAGGAAGAATACCTTAAAGCTGGAGAGTTGAGACCCGTGTAATGGGTACCATGCAATATGACTTCAAAGGGTCTTCATGTGCTCACCGAACCTCTCCAGTGCTATCACTGCTGCGTTTATGCCCCTGTACACACGCTTGATTCTCTTTTGGAGACATAGCAATCCATAGGTTTTAAGATACTTACTAGTCAGGTACATTCTTAGGAGTTTAATATGGGGTGTTGTGTCCATTTCGTTGAGCAGGAGTAGCTCTTGTCTATTCCATATTTGGCTTAAGGAACTTTATCAGTGCTCATTTCAATCTCTGGTTTTATGCAGCACCCCAACTCACCTTTCCCCTTAAGCAAGCATAAGTTGGTTTTCTAAATTTGAGACCCTGTTCTGTTCTGTAATGCAGTTCCTGTGTAGCCAAGTTTACATTCTGTGTATTAGTGATATCTTATGATGTTTCTTTTTCTGTGTGACTTATTTCAGTTACAATCATCGTACCTGAATCCACTCATTATGCTGCTACGGGCCTGATGACATAGATTTCATTGCTGAGTGATACTGCATTGTACGTAAGTACCAAAAGTTCTTTATCCATTTTTCACTTTCTGTGATATTGAACTTGTACAGTAAATGAGGTTCTTGTAAATGGAGGCGTCCCAAACTTTGGGGTGGCTGTGTCTTTTTGATTTTAATTTCCCTAAGCTATAGGACCATAAGTGGCAGTGCCCTAGGCTCTGTTGCTTTGTTTTTTAGATGTTTCAGGAAACACCATACACTTCTCCCGAGTGTCTGTTGGCAATTTACATCCCGCCCATCAGCATAACAAGGCTCCCAGTTCTCCATGGCCTGTCCTGCCTTTCTGGATTTTACACTTTTTTCAGATGGCCCTTTTGACCGGGGGGAAGTGAGACTTCATTGTAGTGCAGATTTCCTTTGCAAGCTTGCTTGGTTGGCCAAAAAGGGCGTATGCGTTTTTTCCTGAATATATTCAGGAAAAAACGCATACGCCCTTTTTGGCCAAGTGCATCATTGTGGACGTTCTGCCTCTTTTCCTATGCTTTCAATGCAATTCCAGTCTACCTCCTGAAATCGGTTTCCTGCAATTCTGCCCCGCTTTCAAGTCCTCATGGCAGCCTTACTTCAGTCTATTTTTGGACGATAGCTGTCATTTATAACTCTGCAGGTTTGTGAATTACAGTGCCCCTGAGCTCCTTTCTTCAACTCGCTTTCTTGTGACCTGGCCGCAACACCGCAGGATGGCTTCAGGCCCTAATCTGGTTCTGGCACGGCACGCTGAGCCTTTGGTTAATTCCTCTTCCTGGTGAGAAATGAGAGTTAAATATGCCCATCCAGACACCTCCAGCTAGTCTCTCATTGGTTCTCGCTATTCCTGTTCATCTTCCACAGAAATTGCAAACTGGGCCAAACAGGAGGTTAAAGGGACTGACTCTCCAAGTGGGGAGAGTGTTAGTAAAGCGTCTGGAATGTTGCACCCGAGTATCAGGGTACGAAAACTGATACATATTTGAACACGTCTCCCGATCACATGGTTGATCATACTCTAGGTTCCACATGCATGTTTTACATGAAGGAAGAATACCTTAAACCTGGGTAGTTGAAACCCGTGGAATGGGTACCATGCAATATGACTTCAAAGGGTCTTCATTTGCTCACCAAACCTCTCCAATCCTATCAGTGCTGCGTTTATGCCCCTGTACACACGCTTGATTGTCTTTTGGAGACATAGCAATCCATAGGTTTTAAGATACTTACTAGTCAGATACATTCTTAGGCGTTTAATATGGGGTGTTGAGTCCATTTCATTGAGCAAGGAGTAGCTCTTGTCTATTCCATATTTGGCTTAAGGAACTTTATCTGTGCTCATTTCAATCTCTGGTTTTATGCAGCACACCAACTCACCTTTCCCCTTAAGCAAGCATAAGTTGGTTTTCTAAATTTGAGACCCTGTTCTGTTTTGGAATGCAATTCCTGTGTAGCCAAGTTTACATTCCGTGTATTAGTGATATCTTATGATGTTTCTTTTTCTGTGTGACTTATTTCAGTTAGAATCATCGTACCTTAATCCACTCATTATGCTGCTACGGGCCTGATGAGATAGATTTCATTGCTGAGTGATACTGCATTGTACGTAAGTACCACAAGTTCTTTATCCATTTTTCACTTTCTGCGATGTTGAACTTGTACTGTAAACGAGGTTCTTGTAAACGGAGGCGTCCCAAACTTTGCTGTGGCTGTGTCTTTTTGATTTTAATTTCCCTAAGCTATAGGACCATAAGTGGAAGTGCCCTAGGCTCTGTTGCTTTGTTTTTTAGATGTTTCAGGAAACACCATACACTTCTCCCAAGTGGTTGTTGGCAATTTACATCCCGCCCATCAGCATAACAAGGCTCCCAGTTCTCCATGGCCTGTCCTGCCTTTCTGGATTTTACACTTTTTTCAGATGGCCCTTTTGACCGGGGGGAAGTGAGACTTCATTGTAGTGCAGATTTCCTTTGCAAGCTTGCTTGGTTGGCCAAAAAGGGCGTATGCGTTTTTTCCTGAATATATTCAGGAAAAAACGCATACGCCCTTTTTGGCCAAGTGCATCATTGTGGACGTTCTGCCTCTTTTCCTATGCTTTCAATGCAATTCCAGTCTACCTCCTGAAATCGGTTTCCTGCAATTCTGCCCCGCTTTCAAGTCCTCTTGGCAGCCTTACTTCAGTCTATTTTTGGACGATAGCTGTCATTTATAACTCTGCAGGTTTGTGAATTGCAGTGCCCCTGAGCTCCTTTCTTCAACTCGCTTTCTTGTGACCTGGCCACAACACCGCAGGATGGCTTAAGGCCCTAATCTGGTTCCGGCCCGGCATGCTGAGCCTTTGGTTATTTCCTCTTCCTGGTGGGAAATGAGAGTTAAATTTGCCCGTCCAGACACCTCCAGCTAGTCTCTCATTGGTTCTCGCTATTCCTGTTCATCTTCCGCAGAAATTGCAAACTGGGCCAAACAGGAGGTTAAAGGGACTGACTCTCCAAGTCGGGAGAGTGTTAGTAAAGCGTCTGGAATGTTGCACCCGAGTACCAGGGGAGGAAAACTGAGACATATTTGAACACGTCTCCCGTTCACATGGTTGATCATACTCTGGGTTCCACATGCATGTTTTAGCTGAAGGAAGAATACCTTAAACCTGGAGAGTTGAGACCCGTGGAATGGGTACCATGCAATATGACTTCAAAGGGTCTTCATTTGCTCACCGAACCTCTCCAATCCTATCACTGCTGCGTTTATGCCCCTGTACACATGCTTGATTCTCTTTCGGAGACATAGCAATCCATAGGTTTTAAGATACTTACTAGTCAGGTACATTCTTAGGCGTTTAATATGCGGTGTTGAGTCCATTTCGTTGAGCAAGGAGTAGCTCTTGTCTATTCCATATTTGGCTTAAGGAACTTTATCTGTGCTCATTTCAATCTCTGGTTTTATGCAGCACCCCAACTCACCTTTCCCCTTAAGCAAGCATAAGTTGGTTTTCTAAATTTGAGACCCTGTTCTGTTCTGTAATTCAGTTCCTGTGTAGCCAAGTTTCCATTCCGTGTATTACTGATATCTTATGATGTTTCTTTTTCTGTGTGACTTATTTCAGTTAGAATCATCATACCTGAATCCACTCATTGTGCTGCTAAGGGCCTGATGACACAGATTTCATTGCTGAGTGATATTGCTTTGTAAGTAAATACCACAACTTTTTAATCCATTTTTCACTTTCTGCAATGTTGAACTTGTACTGTAAACGAGGTTCTTGTAAACAGAGCCGTTCGAAACTTTAGGGTGGCTGTGTCTTTTTGAATTTAAATTCCCTAAGCTATAGGACCATAAGTGGAAGTGCCCTAGGCTCTGTTGCTTTGTTTTTTAGATGTTTCAGGAAACACCATACACTTCTCCCGAGTGTTTGTTGGCAATTTACATCCCGCCCTTCAGCATAACAAGGCTCCCAGTTCTCCATGGCCTGTCCTGCCTTTTTGGATTTTACACTTTTTTCAGATGGCCCTTTTGACCGGGGGGAAGTGAGACTTCATTGTAGTGCAGATTTCCTTTGCAAGCTTGCTTGGTTGGCCAAAAAGGGCGTATGCGTTTTTTCCTGAATATATTCAGGAAAAAACGCATACGCCCTTTTTGGCCAAGTGCATCATTGTGGACGTTCTGCCTCTTTTCCTATGCTTTCAATGCAATTCCAGTCTACCTCCTGAAATCGGTTTCCTGCAATTCTGCCCCGCTTTCAAGTCCTCTTGGCAGCCTTACTTCAGTCTATTTTTGGACGATAGCTGTCATTTATAACTCTGCAGGTTTGTGAATTACAGTGCCCCTGAGCTCATTTCTTCAACTCGCTTTCTTGTGACCTGGCCGCAACACCGCAGGATGGCTTCAGGCCCTAATCTGGTTCCGGCACGGCACGCTGAGCCTTTGGTTATTTCCTCTTCCTGGTGGGAAATGAGAGTTAAATTTGCCCGTCCAGACACCTCCAGCTAGTCTCTCATTGGTTTTCGCTATTCCTGTTCATCTTCCGCAGAAATTGCAAACTGGGCCAAGCAGGAGGTTAAAGGCGCTGACTCTCCAAGTGCGGAGAGTGTTAGTAAAGCGTCTGGAATGTTGCACCCGAGTACCAGGGGAGGAAAACTGAGACATATTTGAACACGTCTCCCGATCACATGGTTGATCATACTTGGGTTCCACATGCATGTTTTAGCTGAAGGAAGAATACCTTAAACCTGGGTAGTTGAAACCCGTGGAATGGGTACCATGCAATATGACTTCAAAGGGTCTTCATTTGCTCACCGAACCTCTCCAATCCTATCACTGCTGCGTTTATGCCCCTGTACACATGCTTGATTCTCTTTCGGAGACATAGCAATCCATAGGTTTTAAGATACTTACTAGTCAGGTACATTCTTAGGCGTTTAATATGGGGTGTTGAGTCCATTTCGTTGAGCAAGGAGTAGCTCTTGTCTATTCCATATTTGCCTTAAGGAACTTTATCTGTGCTCATTTCAATCTCTGGTTTTATGCAGCACCCCAACTCACCTTTCCCCTTAAGCAAGCATAAGTTGGTTTTCTAAATTTGAGACCCTGTTCTGTTCTGTAATTCAGTTCCTGTGTAGCCAAGTTTCCATTCCGTGTATTACTGATATCTTATGATGTTTCTTTTCCTGTGTGACTTATTTCAGTTAGAATCATCATACCTGAATCCACTCATTGTGCTGCTAAGGGCCTGATGACACAGATTTCATTGCTGAGTGATATTGCTTTGTAAGTAAATACCACAACTTCTTTATCCATTTTTCACTTTCTGCGATGTTGAACTTGTACTGTAAACGAGGTTCTTGTAAACAGAGCCGTTCCAAACTTTGGGGTGGCTGTGTCTTTTTGATTTTAATTTCCCTAAGCTATAGGACCATAAGTGGAAGTGCCCTAGGTTCTGTTGCTTTGTTTTTTAGATGTTTCAGGAAACACCATACACTTCTCCCGAGTGTCTGTTGGCAATTTACATCCCGCCCATCAGCATAACAAGGCTCCCAGTTCTCCATGGCCTGTCCTGCCTTTCTGGATTTTACACTTTTATCAGATGGCCCTTTTGCCCGGGGGGAAGTGAGACTTCATTGTAGTGCAGATTTCCTTTGCAAGCTTGCTTGGTTGGCCAAAAAGGGCGTATGCGTTTTTTCCTGAATATATTCAGGAAAAAACGCATACGCCCTTTTTGGCCAAGTGCATCATTGTGGACGTTCTGCCTCTTTTCCTATGCTTTCAATGCAATTCCAGTCTACCTCCTGAAATCGGTTTCCTGCAATTCTGCCCCGCTTTCAAGTCCTCTTGGCAGCCTTACTTCAGTCTATTTTTGGACGATAGCTGTCATTTATAACTCTGCAGGTTTGTGAATTACAGTGCCCCTGAGCTCCTTTCTTCAACTCGCTTTCTTGTGACCTGGCGGCAACACCGCAGGTTGGCTTCAGGCCCTAATCTGGTTCCGGCCCGGCATGCTGAGCCTTTCGTTAATTCCTCTTCCTGGTGGGAAATGAGAGTTAAATTTGCCCGTGCAGACACCTCCAGCTAGCCTCTCATTGGTTCTCGCTATTCCTGTTCAACTTCCGCAGAAATTGCAAACTGGGCCAAACAGGAGGTTAAAGGGACTGACTCTCCAAGTCGGGAGAGTGTTAGTAAAGCGTCTGGAATGTTGCACCCGAGTACCAGGGGAGGAAAACTGAGACATATTTGAACACGTCTCCCGTTCACATGGTTGATCATACTCTGGGTTCCACATGCATGTTTTAGGTGAAGGAAGAATACCTTAAAGCTGGAGAGTTGAGACCCGTGTAATGGGTACCATGCAATATGACTTCAAAGGGTCTTCATGTGCTCACCGAACCTCTCCAGTGCTATCACTGCTGCGTTTATGCCCCTGTACACACGCTTGATTCTCTTTTGGAGACATAGCAATCCATAGGTTTTAAGATACTTACTAGTCAGGTACATTCTTAGGCGTTTAATATGGGGTGTTGTGTCCATTTCGTTGAGCAGGAGTAGCTCTTGTCTATTCCATATTTGGCTTAAGGAACTTTATCAGTGCTCATTTCAATCTCTGGTTTTATGCAGCACCCCAACTCACCTTTCCCCTTAAGCAAGCATAAGTTGGTTTTCTAAATTTGAGACCCTGTTCTGTTCTGTAATGCAGTTCCTGTGTAGCCAAGTTTACATTCTGTGTATTAGTGATATCTTATGATGTTTCTTTTTCTGTGTGACTTATTTCAGTTAGAATCATCGTACCTGAATCCACTCATTATGCTGCTACGGGCCTGATGACATAGATTTCATTGCTGAGTGATATTGCTTTGTAAGTGAATACCACAACTTCTTTATCAATTTTTCACTTTCTGCGATGTTGAACTTGTACTGTAAACGATGTTCTTGTAAACAGAGCCATTCCAAACTTTGGGGTGGCTGTGTCTTTTTGATTTTAATTTCCCTAAGCTATAGGACCATAAGTGGAAGTGCCCTAGGTTCTGTTGCTTTGTTTTTTAGATGTTTCAGGAAACACCATACACTTCTCCCGAGTGGTTGTTGGCAATTTACATCCCGCCCATCAGCATAACAAGGCTCCCAGTTCTCCATGGCCTGTCCTGCCTTTCTGGATTTTACACTTTTATCAAATGGCCCTTTTGACCGGGGGGAAGTGAGACTTCATTGTAGTGCAGATTTCCTTTGCAAGCTTGCTTGGTTGGCCAAAAAGGGCGTATGCGTTTTTTCCTGAATATATTCAGGAAAAAACGCATACGCCCTTTTTGGCCAAGTGCATCATTGTGGACGTTCTGCCTCTTTTCCTATGCTTTCAATGCAATTCCAGTCTACCTCCTGAAATCGGTTTCCTGCAATTCTGCCCCGCTTTCAAGTCCTCTTGGCAGCCTTACTTCAGTCTATTTTTGGACGATAGCTGTCATTTATAACTCTGCAGGTTTGTGAATTACAGTGCCCCTGAGCTCCTTTCTTCAACTCGCTTTCTTGTGACCTGGCGGCAACACCGCAGGTTGGCTTCAGGCCCTAATCTGGTTCCGGCCCGGCATGCTGAGCCTTTCGTTAATTCCTCTTCCTGGTGGGAAATGAGAGTTAAATTTGCCCGTGCAGACACCTCCAGCTAGCCTCTCATTGGTTCTCGCTATTCTTGTTCAACTTCCGCAGAAATTGCAAACTGGGCCAAACAGGAGGTTAAAGGGACTGACTCTCCAAGTCGGGAGAGTGTTAGTAAATCGTCTGGAATGTTGCACCCGAGTACCAGGGGAGGAAAATTGAGACATATTTGAACACGTCTCCCGTTCACATGGTTGATCATACTCTGGGTTCCACATGCATGTTTTAGCTGAAAGAAGAATACCTAAAACCTGGGTAGTTGAAACCCGTGGAATGGGTACCATGCAATATGACTTCAAAGGGTCTTCATTTGCTCACCGAACCTCTCCAACCCTATCACTGCTGCGTTTATGCCCCTGTACACACGCTTGATTCTCTTTTGGAGACATACCAATCCATAGGTTTTAAGATACTTACTAGTCAGGTACATTCTTAGGCGTTTAATATGGGGTGTTGAGTCCATTTCACTGAGCAAGGAGTAGCTCTTGTCTATTCCATATTTGGCTTAAGGAACTTTATCTGTGCTCATTTCCGTCTCTGGTTTTATGCAGCACCCAAACTCACCTTTACCCTTAAGCAAGCATAAGTTGGTTTTCTAAATTTGAGACCCTGTTCTGTTTTGGAATGCAGTTCCTGTGTAGCCAAGGTTACATTCCGTGTATTACTGATATCTTATGATGTTTCTTTTTCTGTGTGACTTATTTCAGTTAGAATCATCGTACCTGAATCCACTCATTATGCTGCTACGGGCCTGATGACATAGATTTCATTGCTGAGTGATATTGCTTTGTAAGTGAATACCACAACTTCTTTATCAATTTTTCACTTTCTGCGATGTTGAACTTGTACTGTAAACGATGTTCTTGTAAACAGAGCCATTCCAAACTTTGGGGTGGCTGTGTCTTTTTGATTTTAATTTCCCTAAGCTATAGGACCATAAGTGGAAGTGCCCTAGGTTCTGTTGCTTTGTTTTTTAGATGTTTCAGGAAACACCATACACTTCTCCCGAGTGGTTGTTGGCAATTTACATCCCGCCCATCAGCATAACAAGGCTCCCAGTTCTCCATGGCCTGTCCTGCCTTTCTGGATTTTACACTTTTTTCAGATGGCCCTTTTGACCAGGGGGAAGTGAGACTTCATTGTAGTGCAGATTTCCTTTGCAAGCTTGCTTGGTTGGCCAAAAAGGGCGTATGCGTTTTTTCCTGAATATATTCAGGAAAAAACGCATACGCCCTTTTTGGCCAAGTGCATCATTGTGGACCTTAGGCCTCTTTTCCTATGCTTTCAATGCAATTCCAGTCTACCTCCTGAAATCGGTTTCCTGCAATTCTGCCCTGCTTTCAAGTCCTCTTGGCAGCCTTACTTCAGTCTATTTTTGGACAATAGCTGTCATTTATAACTCTGCAGGTTTGTGAATTACAGTGCCCCTGAGCTCCTTTCTTCAACTCGCTTTCTTGTGAGCTGGCCGCAACACCACAGGATGGCTTCAGGCCCTAATCTGGTTCCGGCACGGCACGCTGAGCCTTTGGTTAATTCCTCTTCCTGGTGGGAAATGAGAGTTAAATTTGCCCGTCCAGACACCTCCAGCTAGTCTCTCATTGGTTCTCACTATTCCTGTTCATCTTCTGCAGAAATTGCAAACTGGGCCAAACAGGAGGTTAAAGGGACTGACTCTCCAAGTCGGGAGAGTGTTAGTAAAGCGTCTGGAATATTGCACCCGAGTACCAGGGTACGAAAACTGAGACATATTTGAACACATATCCCGATCACATGGTTGATCATACTCTAGGTTCCACATGCATGTTTTAGCTGAAGGAAGAATACCTTAAACCTGGGTAGTTGAAACCCGTGTAATGGGTACCATGCAATATGACTTCAAAGGGTCTTCATTTGCTCACCGAACCTCTCCAATCCTATCACTGCTGTGTTTATGCCCCTGAACACACGCTTGATTCTCTTTTGGAGACATAGCAATCCATAGGTTTTAAGATACTTACTAGTCAGGTACATTCCTAGGCGTTTAATATGGGGTGTTGAGTCCATTTCGTTGAGCAAGGAGTAGCTCTTGTCTATTCCATATTTGGCTTAAGGAACTTTATCTGTGCTCATTTCAATCTCTGGTTTTATGCAGCACCCCAACTCACCTTTCCCCTGAAGCAAGCATAAGTTGGTTTTCTAAATTTGAGACCCTGTTCTGTTTTGGAATGCAGTTCCTGTGTAGCCAAGTTTACATTCCGTGTATTAGTGATATCTTATGATGTTTCTTTTTCTGTGTGACTTATTTCAGTTAGAATCATCGTACCTAAATCCACTCAT
The DNA here is from genome assembly GCF_949987515.2 of Delphinus delphis. NCBI lineage: Eukaryota > Metazoa > Chordata > Mammalia > Artiodactyla > Delphinidae > Delphinus > Delphinus delphis. The sequence goes on from NW_027193047.1 coordinate 90,890, forward strand.
TATGCTGCTACGGGCCTGATGACATAGATTTCATTGCTGAGTGATACTGCATTGTACGTAAGTACCACAAGTTCTTTATCCATTTTTCACTTTCTGTGATATTGAACTTGTACGGTAAACGAGGTTCTTGTAAACGGAGGCGTCCCAAACTTTGGGGTGGCTGTGTCTTTTTGATTTTAATTTCCCTAAGCTATAGGACCATAAGTGGAAGTGCCCTAGGCTCTGTTGTTTTGTTTTTTAGATGTTTCAGGAAACACCATACACTTCTCCCGAGTGTCTGTTGGCAATTTACATCCCGCCCATCAGCATAACAAGGCTCCCAGTTCTCCATGGCCTGTCCTGCCTTTCTGGATTTTACACTTTTTTCAGATGGCCCTTTTGACCGGGGGGAAGTGAGACTTCATTGTAGTGCAGATTTCCTTTGCAAGTTTGCTTGGTTGGCCAAAAAGGGCGTATGCGTTTTTTCCTGAATATATTCAGGAAAAAACGCATACGCCCTTTTTGGCCAAGTGCATCATTGTGGACGTTCTGCCTCTTTTCCTATGCTTTCAATGCAATTCCAGTCTACCTCCTGAAATCGGTTTCCTGCAATTCTGCCCCGCTTTCAAGTCCTCTTGGCAGCCTTACTTCAGTCTATTTTTGGACGATAGCTGTCATTTAAAACTCTGCAGGTTTGTGAATTACAGTGCCCCTGAGCTCCTTTCTTCAACTCGCTTTCTTGTGACCTGGCTGCAACACCGCAGGATGGTGTCAGGCCCTAATCTGGTTCCGGCATGGCACGCTGAACCTTTGGTTATTTTCTCTTCCTGGTGGGAAATGAGAGTTAAATTTGCCCGTCCAGACACCTCCAGCTAGTCTCTCATTGGTTCTCGCTATTCCTGTTCATCTTCCGCAGAAATTGCAAACTGGGCCAAACAGGAGGTTAAAGGCGCTGACTCTCCAAGTGGGGAGAGTGTTAGTTAAGCGTCTGGAATGTTGCACCCGAGTACCAGGGAAAGAAAACTGAGACATATTTGAACACGTCTCCCGTTCACATGGTTGATCATACTTGGGTTCCACATGCATGTTTTAGCTGAAGGAAGAATACCTTAAACCTGGAGAGTTAAGACCCGTGTAATGGGTACCATGCAATATGACTTCAAAGGGTCTTCATTTGCTCACCGAACCTCTCCAATCCTATCACTGCTGCGTTTATGCCCCTGTACACATGCTTGATTCTCTTTCGGAGACATAGCAATCCATAGGTTTTAAGATACTTACTAGTCAGGTACATTCTTAGGCGTTTAATATGCGGTGTTGAGTCCATTTCGTTGAGCAAGGAGTAGCTCTTGTCTATTCCATATTTGGCTTAAGGAACTTTATCTGTGCTCATTTCAATCTCTGGTTTTATGCAGCACCCCAACTCACCTTTACCCTTAAGCAAGCATAAGTTGGTTTTCTAAATTTGAGACCCTGTTCTGTTCTGTAATTCAGTTCCTGTGTAGCCAAGTTTACATTCCGTGTATTACTGATATCTTATGATGTTTCTTTTTCTGTGTGACTTATTTCAGTTAGAATCATCATACCTGAATCCACTCATTGTGCTGCTAAGGGCCTGATGACATAGATTTCATTGCTGAGTGATATTGCTTTGTAAGTGAATACCACAACTTCTTTAGCCATTTTTCACTTTCTGCGATGTTGAACTTGTACTGTAAACGAGGTTCTTGTAAACAGAGCCGTTCCAAACTTTGGGGTGGCTGTGTCTTTTTGATTTTAATTTCCCTAAGCTATAGGACCATAAGTGGAAGTGCCCTAGGCTCTGTTGCTTTGTTTTTTAGATGTTTCAGGAAACACCATACACTTCTCCCGAGTGGTTGTTGGCAATTTACATCCCGCCCATCAGCATAACAAGGCTCCCAGTTCTCCATGGCCTGTCCTGCCTTTCTGGATTTTACACTTTTTTCAGATGGCCCTTTTGACCGGGGGGAAGTGAGACTTCATTGTAGTGCAGATTTCCTTTGCAAGCTTGCTTGGTTGGCCAAAAAGGGCGTATGCGTTTTTTCCTGAATATATTCAGGAAAAAACGCATACGCCCTTTTTGGCCAAGTGCATCATTGTGGACGTTCTGCCTCTTTTCCTATGCTTTCAATGCAATTCCAGTCTACCTCCTGAAATCGGTTTCCTGCAATTCTGCCCCGCTTTCAAGTCCTCTTGGCAGCCTTACTTCAGTCTATTTTTGGACGATAGCTGTCATTTATAACTCTGCAGGTTTGTGAATTACAGTGCCCCTGAGCTCCTTTCTTCAACTCGCTTTCTTGTGACCTGGCCGCAACACCGCAGGATGGCTTCAGGCCCTAATCTGGTTCCGGCCCGGCATGCTGAGCCTTTGCTTAATTCCTCTTCCTGGTGGGAAATGAGAGTTAAATTTGCCCGTCCAGACACCTCCAGCTAGCCTCTCATTGGTTCTCGCTATTCCTGTTCATCTTCCGCAGAAATTGCAAACTGGGCCAAACAGGAGGTTAAAGGGACTGACTCTCCAAGTCGGGAGAGTGTTAGTAAAGCGTCTGGAATGTTGCACCCGAGTACCAGGGTAGGAAAACTGAGACATATTTGAACACGTCTCCCGTTCACATGGTTGATCATACTCTGGGTTCCACATGCATGTTTTAGCTGAAGGAAGAATACCTTAAACCTGGAGAGTTGAGACCCGTGGAATGGGTACCATGCAATATGACTTCAAAGGGTCTTCATTTGCTCACCGAACCTCTCCAATCCTATCACTGCTGCGTTTATGCCCCTGTACACACGCTTGATTCTCTTTTGGAGACATAGCAATCCATAGGTTTTAAGATACTTACTAGTCAGGTATATTCTTAGGCGTTTAATATGCGGTGTTGAGTCCATTTCGTTGAGCAAGGAGTAGCTCTTGTCTATTCCATATTTGGCTTAAGGAACTTTATCTGTGCTCATTTCAATCTCTGGTTTTATGCAGCACCCCAACTCACCTTTCCCCTTAAGCAAGCATAAGTTGGTTTTCTAAATTTGAGACCCTGTTCTGTTCTGTAATTCAGTTCCTGTGTAGCCAAGTTTACATTCCGTGTATTAGTGATATCTTATGATGTTTCTTTTTCTGTGTGACTTATTTCAGTTAGAATCATCGTACCTGAATCCACTCATTATGCTGCTACGGGCCTGATGACATAGATTTCATTGCTGAGTGATACTGCATTGTACGTAAGTACCACAAGTTCTTTATCCATTTTTCACTTTCTGTGATATTGAACTTGTACGGTAAACGAGGTTCTTGTAAAAGAGGCGTCCCAAACTTTGGGGTGGCTGTGTCTTTTTGATTTTAATTTCCCTAAGCTATAGGACCATAAGTGGAAGTGCCCTAGGCTCTGTTGCTTTGTTTTTTAGATGTTTCAGGAAACACCATACACTTCTCCCGAGTGTCTGTTGGCAATTTACATCCCGCCCATCAGCATAACAAGGCTCCCAGTTCTCCATGGCCTGTCCTGCCTTTCTGGATTTTACACTTTTTTCAGATGGCCCTTTTGACCGGGGGGAAGTGAGACTTCATTGTAGTGCAGATTTCCTTTGCAAGCTTGCTTGGTTGGCCAAAAAGGGCGTATGCGTTTTATCCTGAATATATTCAGGAAAAAACGCATACGCCCTTTTTGGCCAAGTGCATCATTGTGGACGTTCTGCCTCTTTTCCTATGCTTTCAATGCAATTCCAGTCTACCTCCTGAAATCGGTTTCCTGCAATTCTGCCCCGCTTTCAAGTCCTCTTGGCAGCCTTACTTCAGTCTATTTTTGGACGATAGCTGTCATTTATAACTCTGCAGGTTTGTGAATTACAGTGCCCCTGAGCTCCTTTCTTCAACTCGCTTTCTTGTGACCTGGCCACAACACCGCAGGATGGCTTCAGGCCCTAATCTGGTTCCGGCCCGGCATGCTGAGCCTTTGCTTAATTCCTCTTCCTGGTGGGAAATGAGAGTTAAATTTGCCCGTCCAGACACCTCCAGCTAGCCTCTCATTGGTTCTCGCTATTCCTGTTCATCTTCCGCAGAAATTGCAAACTGGGCCCAACAGGAGGTTAAAGGGACTGACTCTCCAAGTCGGGAGAGTGTTAGTAAAGCGTCTGGAATGTTGCACCCGAGTACCAGGGTAGGAAAACTGAGACATATTTGAACACGTCTCCCGTTCACATGGTTGATCATACTCTGGGTTCCACATGCATGTTTTAGCTGAAGGAAGAATACCTTAAACCTGGAGAGTTGAGACCCGTGGAATGGGTACCATGCAATATGACTTCAAAGGGTCTTCATTTGCTCACCGAACCTCTCCAATCCTATCACTGCTGCGTTTATGCCCCTGTACACACGCTTGATTCTCTTTTGGAGACATAGCAATCCATAGGTTTTAAGATACTTACTAGTCAGGTACATTCTTAGGCGTTTAATATGCGGTGTTGAGTCCATTTCGTTGAGCAAGGAGTAGCTCTTGTCTATTCCATATTTGGCTTAAGGAACTTTATCTGTGCTCATTTCAATCTCTGGTTTTATGCAGCACCCCAACTCACCTTTCCCCTTAAGCAAGCATAAGTTGGTTTTCTAAATTTGAGACCCTGTTCTGTTCTTTAATTCAGTTCCTGTGTAGCCAAGTTTACATTCCGTGTATTACTGATATCTTATGATGTTTCTTTTTCTGTGTGACTTATTTCAGTTAGAATCATCATACCTGAATCCACTCATTGTGCTGCTAAGGACCTGATGACACAGATTTCATTGCTGAGTGATACTGCATTGTACGTAAATACCACAACTTCTTTATCCATTTTTCACTTTCTGTGATATTGAACTTGTACGGTAAACGAGGTTCTTGTAAACAGAGGCGTCCTAAACTTTGGGGTGGCTGTGTCTTTTTGATTTTAATTTCCCTAAGCTATAGGACCATAAGTGGCAGTGCCCTAGGCTCTGTTGCTTTGTTTTTTAGATGCTTCAGGAAACACCATACACTTCTCCCGAGTGTCTGTTGGCAATTTACATCCCGCCCATCAGCATAACAAGGCTCCCAGTTCTCCATGGCCTGTCCTGCCTTTCTGGATTTTACACTTTTTTCAGATGGCCCTTTTGACCGGGGGGAAGTGAGACTTCATTGTAGTGCAGATTTCCTTTGCAAGTTTGCTTGGTTGGCCAAAAAGGGCGTATGCGTTTTTTCCTGAATATATTCAGGAAAAAACGCATACGCCCTTTTTGGCCAAGTGCATCATTGTGGACGTTCTGCCTCTTTTCCTATGCTTTCAATGCAATTCCAGTCTACCTCCTGAAATCGGTTTCCTGCAATTCTGCCCCGCTTTCAAGTCCTCTTGGCAGCCTTACTTCAGTCTATTTTTGGACGATAGCTGTCATTTATAACTCTGCAGGTTTGTGAATTACAGTGCCCCTGAGCTCCTTTCTTCAACTCGCTTTCTTGTGACCTGGCCGCAACACCGCAGGATGGCTTCAGGCCCTAATCTGGTTCCGGTCCGGCATGCTGAGCCTTTGGTTAATTCCTCTTCCTGGTGGGAAATGAGAGTTAAATTTGCCCATCCAGACACCTCCAGCTAGTCTCTCATTGGTTCTCGCTATTCCTGTTCATCTTCCGCAGAAATTGCAAACTGGGCCAAACAGGAGGTTAAAGGGACTGACTCGCCAAGTGGGGAGAGTGTTAGTAAAGCGTCTGGAATGTTGCACCCGAGTACCAGGGTACGAAAACTGAGACATATTTGAACACGTCTCCCGTTCACACGGTTGATCATACTCTGGGTTCCACATGCATGTTTTAGCTGAAGGAAGAATACCTTAAACCTGGAGAGTTGAGACCCGTGGAATGGGTACCATGCAATATGACTTCAAAGGGTCTTCATTTGCTCACCGAACCTCTCCAATCCTATCACTGCTGCGTTTATGCCCCTGTACACACGCTTGATTCTCTTTCGGAGACATAGCAATCCATAGGTTTTAAGATACTTACTAGTCAGGTACATTCTTAGGCGTTTAATATGGGGTGTTGAGTCCATTTCGTTGAGCAAGGAGTAGCTCTTGTCTATTCCATATTTGGCTTAAGGAACTTTATCTGTGCTCATTTCAATCTCTGGTTTTATGCAGCACCCCAACTCACCTTTCCCCTTAAGCAAGCATAAGTTGATTCTCTAAATTTGAGACCCTGTTCTGTTCTGTAATTCAGTTCCTGTGTAGCCAAGTTTACATTCCGTGTATTACTGATATCTTATGATGTTTCTTTTTCTGTGTGACTTATTTCAGTTAGAATCATCATACCTGAATCCACTCATTGTGCTGCTAAAGGCCTGATGACATAGATTTCATTGCTGAGTGATATTGCTTTGTAAGTAAATACCACAACTTCTTTATCCATTTTTCACTTTCTGCGATGTTGAACTTGTACTGTAAACGAGGTTCTTGTAAACAGAGGCGTCCCAAACTTTGGGGTGGCTGTGTCTTTTTGATTTTAATTTCCCTAAGCTATAGGACCATAAGTGGCAGTGTCCTAGGCTCTGTTGCTTTGTTTTTTAGATGCTTCAGGAAACACCATACACTTCTCCCGAGTGGTTGTTGGCAATTTACATCCCGCCCATCAGCATAACAAGGCTCCCAGTTCTCCATGGCCTGTCCTGCCTTTCTGGATTTTACACTTTTTTCAGATGGCCCTTTTGACCGGGGGGAAGTTAGACTTCATTGTAGTGCAGATTTCCTTTGCAAGTTTGCTTGGTTGGCCAAAAAGGGCGTATGCGTTTTTTCCTGAATATATTCAGGAAAAAACGCATACGCCCTTTTTGGCCAAGTGCATCATTGTGGACGTTCTGCCTCTTTTCCTATGCTTTCAATGCAATTCCAGTCTACCTCCTGAAATCGGTTTCCTGCAATTCTGCCCCGCTTTCAAGTCCTCTTGGCAGCCTTACTTCAGTCTATTTTTGGACGATAGCTGTCATTTATAACTCTGCAGGTTTGTGAATTACAGTGCCCCTGAGCTCCTTTCTTCAACTCGCTTTCTTGTGACCTGGCCGCAACACCGCCGGATGGCTTCAGGCCCTAATCTGGTTCTGGCATGGCACGCTGAGCCTTTGGTTAATTCCTCTTCCTGGTGGGAAATGAGAGTTAAATTTGCCCATCCAGACACCTCCAGCTAGTCTCTCATTGGTTCTCGCTATTCCTGTTCATCTTCCACAGAAATTGCAAACTGGGCCAAACAGGAGGTTAAAGGCGCTGACTCGCCAAGTGGGGAGAGTGTTAGTAAAGCGTCTGGAATGTTGCACCCGAGTACCAGGGTACGAAAACTGAGACATATTTGAACACGTCTCCCGATCACATGGTTGATCATACTGTAGGTTCAATATGCATGTTTTAGCTGAAGGAAGAATACCTTAAACCTGGGTAGTTGAAACCCGTGGAATGGGTACCATGCAATATGACTTCAAAGGGTCTTCATTTGCTCACGAACCTCTCCAATCCTATCACTGCTGCGTTTATGCCCCTGTACACATGCTTGATTCTCTTTCGGAGACATAGCAATCCATAGGTTTTAAGATACTTACTAGTCAGGTACATTCTTAGGCGTTTTATATGCGGTGTTGAGTCCATTTCGTTGAGCAAGGAGTAGCTCTTGTCTATTCCATATTTGGCTTAAGGAACTTTATCTGTGCTCATTTCAATCTCTGGTTTTATGCAGCACCCCAACTCACCTTTCCCCTTAAGCAAGCATAAGTTGGTTTTCTAAATTTGAGACCCTGTTCTGTTCTGTAATTCAGTTCCTGTGTAGCCAAGTTTACATTCCGTGTATTACTGATATCTTATGATGTTTCTTTTTCTGTGTGACTTATTTCAGTTAGAAACATCGTACCTGAATCTACTCATTATGCTGCTACGGGCCTGATGACATAGATTTCATTGCTGAGTGATACTGCATTGTACGTAAATACCACAACTTGTTTATCCATTTTTCACTTTCTGTGATATTGAACTTGTACGGTAAACGAGGTTCTTGTAAACAGAGGCGTCCCAAACTTTGGGGTGGCTGTGTCTTTTTGATTTTAATTTCCGTAAGCTATAGGACCATAAGTGGCAGTGCCCTAGGCTCTGTTGCTTTGTTTTTTAGATGCTTCAGGAAACACCATACACTTCTCCCGAGTGTCTGTTGGCAATTTACATCCCGCCCATCAGCATAACAAGGCTCCCAGTTCTCCATGGCCTGTCCTGCCTTTCTGGATTTTACACTTTTTTCAGATGGCCCTTTTGACCGGGGGGAAGTGAGACTTCATTGTAGTGCAGATTTCCTTTGCAAGTTTGCTTGGTTGGCCAAAAAGGGCGTATGCGTTTTTTCCTGAATATATTCAGGAAAAAACGCATACGCCCTTTTTGGCCAAGTGCATCATTGTGGACGTTCTGCCTCTTTTCCTATGCTTTCAATGCAATTCCAGTCTACCTCCTGAAATCGGTTTCCTGCAATTCTGCCCCGCTTTCAAGTCCTCTTGGCAGCCTTACTTCAGTATATTTTTGGACGATAGCTGTCATTTATAACTCTGCAGGTTTGTGAATTACAGTGCCCCTGAGCTCCTTTCTTCAACTCGCTTTCTTGTGACCTGGCCGCAACACTGCAGGATGTCTTCAGGCCCTAATCTGGTTCTGGCATGGCACGCTGAGCCTTTGGTTAATTCCTCTTCCTGGTGGGAAATGAGAGTTAAACTTGCCCATCCAGACACCTCCAGCTAGTCTCTCATTGGTTCTCGCTATTCCTGTTCATCTTCCACAGAAATTGCAAACTGGGCCAAACAGGAGGTTAAAGGGACTGACTCGCCAAGTGGGGAGAGTGTTAGTAAAGCGTCTGGAATGTTGCACCCGAGTACCAGGGTACGAAAACTGAGACATATTTGAACACGTCTCCCGTTCACACGGTTGATCATACTCTGGGTTCCACATGCATGTTTTAGCTGAAGGAAGAATACCTTAAACCTGGAGAGTTGAGACCCGTGGAATGGGTACCATGCAATATGACTTCAAAGGGTCTTCATTTGCTCACCGAACCTCTCCAATCCTATCACTGCTGCGTTTATGCCCCTGTACACACGCTTGATTCTCTTTCGGAGACATAGCAATCCATAGGTTTTAAGATACTTACTAGTCAGGTACATTCTTAGGCGTTTTATATGCGGTGTTGAGTCCATTTCGTTGAGCAAGGAGTAGCTCTTGTCTATTCCATATTTGGCTTAAGGAACTTTATCTGTGCTCATTTCAATCTCTGGTTTTATGCAGCACCCCAACTCACCTTTCCCCTTAAGCAAGCATAAGTTGATTTTCTAAATTTGAGACCCTGTTCTGTTCTGTAATTCAGTTCCTGTGTAGCCAAGTTTACATTCTGTGTATTACTGATATCTTATGATGTTTCTTTTTCTGTGTGACTTATTTCAGTTAGAATCATCATAACTGAATCCACTCATTGTGCTGCTAAAGGCCTGATGACATAGATTTCATTGCTGAGTGATATTGCTTTGTAAGTAAATACCACAACTTCCTTATCCATTTTTCACTATCTGCGATGTTGAACTTGTACTGTAAACGAGGTTCTTGTAAACAGAGGCGTCCCAAACTTTCGGGTGGCTGTGTCTTTTTGATTTTAATTTCCCTAAGTTATAGGACCATAAGTGGCAGTGCCCTAGGCTCTGTTGCTTTGTTTTTTAGATGTTTCAGGAAGCACCATACACTTCTCCCGAGTGTCTGTTGGCAATTTACATCCCGCCCATCAGCATAACAAGGCTCCCAGTTCTCCATGGCCTGTCCTGCCTTTCTGGATTTTACACTTTTTTCAGATGGCCCTTTTGACCGGGGGGAAGTGAGACTTCATTGTAGTGCAGATTTCCTTTGCAAGCTTGCTTGGTTGGCCAAAACGGGCGTATGCGTTTTTTCCTTAATATATTCAGGAAAAAACGCATACGCCCTTTTTGGCCAAGTGCATCATTGTGGACGTTCTGCCTCTTTTCCTATGCTTTCAATGCAATTCCAGTCTACCTCCTGAAATCGGTTTCCTGCAATTCTGCCCCGCTTTCAAGTCCTCTTGGCAGCCTTACTTCAGTCTATTTTTGGACGATAGCTGTCATTTATAACTCTGCAGGTTTGTGAATTACAGTGCCCCTGAGCTCCTTTCTTCAACTCGCTTTCTTGTGACCTGGCCGCAACACCGCAGGATGGCTTCAGGCCCTAATCTGGTTCCGGCACGGCACGCTGAGCCTCTGGTTATTTCCTATTCCTGGTGGGAAATGAGAGTTAAATTTGCCCGTCCAGACACCTCCAGCTAGTCTCTCATTGGTTCTCGCTATTCCTGTTCATCTTCCGCAGAAATTGCAAACTGGGCCAAACAGGAGGTTAAAGGCGCTGACTCTCCAAGTGGGGAGAGTGTTAGTAAAGCGTCTGGAATGTTGCACCCGAGTACCAGGGGAGGAAAACTGAGACATATTTGAACACGTCTCCCGATCACATGGTTGATCATACTCTGGGTTCCACATGCATGTTTTAGCTGAAGGAAGAATACCTAAAACCTGGGTAGTTGAAACCCGTGGAATGGGTACCATGCAATATGACTTCAAAGGGTCTTCATTTGCTCACCGAACCTCTCCAATCCTATCACTGCTGCGTTTATGCCCCTGTACACATGCTTGATTCTCTTTCGGAGACATAGCAATCCCTAGGTTTTAAGATACTTACTAGTCAGGTACATTCTTAGGCGTTTAATATGCGGTGTTGAGTCCATTTCTTTGAGCAAGGAGTAGCTCTTGTCTATTCCATATTTGGCTTAAGGAACTTTATCTGTGCTCATTTCAATCTCTGGTTTTATGCAGCACCCCAACTCACCTTTACCCTTAAGCAAGCATAAGTTGGTTTTCTAAATTTGAGACCCTGTTCTGTTCTGTAATTCAGTTCCTGTGTAGCCAAGTTTACATTCCGTGTATTACTGATATCTTATGATGTTTCTTTTTTTGTGTCACTTATTTCAGTTAGAATCATCATACCTGAATCCACTCATTGTGCTGCTAAGGGCCTGATGACACAGATTTCATTGCTGAGTGATATTGCTTTGTAAGTAAATACCACAACTTTTTTATCCATTTTTCACTTTCTGTGATGTTGAACTTGTACTGTAAACGAGGTTCTTGTAAACAGAGCCGTTCCAAACTTTGGGGTGGCTGTGTCTTTTTGATTTTAAATTCAATAATCTATGGGACCATAAGTGGAAGTGCCCTAGGCTCTGTTGCTTTGTATTTTAGATGTTTCAGGAAACACCATACACTTCTCCCGAGTGTCTGTTGGTAATTTACATCCCCCCCATCAGCATAACAAGGCTCCCAGTTCTCCATGGCCTGTCCTGCCTTTCTGGATTTTACACTTTTTTCAGATGGCCCTTTTGACCGGGGGGAAGTGAGACTTCATTGTAGTGCAGATTTCCTTTGCAAGCTTGCTTGGTTGGCCAAAAAGGGCGTATGCGTTTTTTCCTGAATATATTCAGGAAAAAACGCATACGCCCTTTTTGGCCAAGTGCATCATTGTGGACGTTCTGCCTCTTTTCCTATGCTTTCAATGCAATTCCAGTCTACCTCCTGAAATCGGTTTCCTGCAATTCTGCCCCGCTTTCAAGTCCTCTTGGCAGCCTTACTTCAGTCTATTTTTGGACGATAGCTGTCATTTATAACTCTGCAGGTTTGTGAATTACAGTGCCCCTGAGCTCCTTTCTTCAACTCGCTTTCTTGTGACCTGGCCGCAACACCGCAGGATGGCTTCAGGCCCTAATCTGGTTCCGGCACGGCACGCTGAGCCTTTGGTTATTTCCTCTTCCTGGTGGGAAATGAGAGTTAAATTTGCCCGTCCAGACACCTCCAGCTAGTCTCTCATTGGTTCTCGCTATTCCTGTTCATCTTCCGCAGAAATTTCAAACTGGGCCAAACAGGAGGTTAAAGGCGCTGACTCTCCAAGTGGGGAGAGTGTTAGTAAAGCGTCTGGAATGTTGCACCCGAGTACCAGGGGAGGAAAACTGAGACATATTTGAACACGTCTCCCGATCACATGGTTGATCATACTCTGGGTTCCACATGCATGTTTTAGCTGAAGGAAGAATACCTTAAACCTGGGTAGTTGAAACCCGTGGAATGGGTACCATGCAATATGACTTCAAAGGGTCTTCATTTGCTCACCGAACCTCTCCAATCCTATCACTGCTGCGTTTATGCCCCTGTACACATGCTTGATTCTCTTTCGGAGACATAGCAATCCCTAGGTTTTAAGATACTTACTAGTCAGGTACATTCTTAGGCGTTTAATATGCGGTGTTGAGTCCATTTCTTTGAGCAAGGAGTAGCTCTTGTCTATTCCATATTTGGCTTAAGGAACTTTATCTGTGCTCATTTCAATCTCTGGTTTTATGCAGCACCCCAACTCACCTTTCCCCTTAAGCAAGCATAAGTTGGTTTTCTAAATTTGAGACCCTGTTCTGTTCTGTAATTCAGTTCCTGTGTAGCCAAGTTTACATTCCGTGTATTACTGATATCTTATGATGTTTCTTTTTCTGTGTCACTTATTTCAGTTAGAATCATCATACCTGAATCCACTCATTGTGCTGCTAAGGGCCTGATGACACAGATTTCATTGCTGAGTGATATTGCTTTGTAAGTAAATACCACAACTTCTTTACCCATTTTTCACTTTCTGCGATGTTGAACTTGTACTGTAAACGAGGTTCTTTTAAACAGAGCCGTTCCAAACTTTGGGGTGGCTGTGTCTTTTTGATTTTAAATTCCCTAAGCTATAGGACCATAAGTGGAAGTGCCCTAGGCTCTGTTGCTTTGTTTTTTAGATGTTTCAGGAAACACCAAACACTTCTCCCGAGTGTTTGTTGGCAATTTACATCCCGCCCTTCAGCATAACAAGGCTCCCTGTTCTCCATGGCCTGTCCTGCCTTTCTGGATTTTACACTTTTTTCAGATGGCCCTTTTGACCGGGGGGAAGTGAGACTTCATTGTAGTGCAGATTTCCTTTGCAAGCTTGCTTGGTTGGCCAAAAAGGGCGTATGCGTTTTTTCCTGAATAT
>NW_027193048.1:0-104000 GCF_949987515.2 Delphinus delphis
AGCCTTGTTATGCTGATGGGCGGGATGTAAATTGCCAACAACCACTCTGGAGAAGTGTATGGTGTTTCCTGAAACATCTAAAAAACAAAGCAACAGAGCCTAGGGCACTTCCACTTATGGTCCTATAGCTTAGGGAAATTAAAATCAAAAAGACACAGCCACCCCAAAGTTTGGGACGCCTCTGTTTACAAGAACCTCGTTTACCGTACAAGTTCAATATCACAGAAAGTGAAAAATGGATAAAGAACTTGTGGTACTTACGTACAATGCAGTATCACTCAGCAATGAAATCTATGTCATCAGGCCCTTAGCAGCACAATGAGTGGATTCAGGTACGATGATTCTAACTGAAATAAGTCACACAGAAAAAGAAACATCATAAGGTATCAGTAATACACGGAATGTAAACTTGGCTACACAGGAACTGAATTTCAGAACAGAACAGGGTCTCAAATTTAGAAAAGCAACTTATGCTTGCTTAAGGGTAAAGGTGAGTTGGGGTGCTGCATAAAACCAGAGATTGAAATGAGCACAGATAAAGTTCCTTAAGCCAAATATGGAATAGACAAGAGCTACTCCTTGCTCAACGAAATGGACTCAACACCGCATATTAAACGCCTAAGAATGTACCTGACTAGTAAGTATCTTAAAACCTATGGATTGCTATGTCTCCGAAAGAGAATCAAGCATGTGTACAGGGGCATAAATGCAGCAGTGATAGGATTGGAGAGGTTCGGTGAGCAAATGAAGACCCTTTGAAGTCATATTGCATGGTACCCATTCCACGGGTTTCAACTACCCAGGTTTAAGGTATTCTTCCTTCAGCTAAAACATGCATGTGGAACCTAGAGTATGATCAACCATTTGATTGGGAGACGTGTTCAAATATGTCTCAGTTTTCGTTCCCTGGTACTCGGGTGCAACATTCCAGACGCTTTACTAACACTCTCCCCACTTGGAGAGTCAGCCCCTTTAACCTCCTGTTTGGCCCAGTTTGCAATTTCTGCGGAAGATGAACAGGAATAGCGAGAACCAATGAGAGACTAGCTGGAGGTGTCTGAACGGGCAAATTAACTCTCATTTCCCACCAGGAAGAGGAATTAACCAAAGGCTCAGCGTGCCGTGCCAGAACCAGATTCGGGCCTGAAGCCATCCTGCGGTGTTGCGGCCAGGTCACAAGAAAGCGAGTTGAAGAAAGGAGCTCAGGGGCACTGTAATTCACAAACCTGCAGAGTTATAAATGACAGCTATCGTCCAAAAATAGACTGAAGTAAGGCTGCCAAGAGGCGTTGAAAGCGGGGCAGAATTGCAGGAAACCGATTTCAGGAGGTAGACTGGAATTGCATTGAAAGCATAAGAAAAGAGTCAGAACATCCACAATGATGCACTTGGCCAAAAAGGGCGTATGCGTTTTTTCCTGAATATATTCAGGAAAAAACGCATACGCCCTTTTTGGCCAACCAAGCAAGCTTGCAAAGGAAATCTGCACTACAATGAAGTCTCACTTCTCCCCGGTCAAAAGGGCCATCTGAAAAAAGTGTAAAATCCAGAAAGGCAGGACAGGCCATGGAGAACTGGGAGCCTTGTTATGCTGATGGGCGGGATGTAAATTGCCAATAGACACTCAGGAGAAGTGTATGGTGTTTCCTGAAACATCTAAAAAACAAAGCAACAGAGCCTAGGGCACTTCCACTTATGGTCCTATAGCTTAGGGAAATTAAAATCAAAAAGACACAGCCACCCCAAAGTTTGGAACGCCTCCGTTTACAAGAACCTCGTTTACCATACAAGTTCAATATCACAGAAAGTGAAAAATGGATAAAGAACTTGTGGTACTTACGTACAATGCAGTATCACTCAGCAATGAAATCTATGTCATCAGGCCCGTAGCAGCATAATGAGTAGATTCAGGTACGCTGATTCTAACTGAAATAAGTCACATAGAAAAAGAAACATCATAAGATATCACTAATACACGGAATGTAAACTTGGCTACAGAGGAACTGAATTCCAAAACAGAACAGGTTCTCAAATTATAAAACCAACTTATGCTTGCTTAAGGGTAAAGGTGAGTTGGGATGCTGCATAAAACCAGAGATTGAAATGAGCACAGATAAAGTTCCTTAAGCCAAATATGGAATAGACAAGAGCTACTCCTTGCTCAACGAAATGGACTCAACACCGCATATTAAACGCCTAAGAATGTACCTGACTAGTAAGTATCTTAAAACCTATGGATTGCTATGTCTCCGAAAGAGAATCAAGCATGTGTACAGGGGCATAAACGCAGCAGTGATAGGATTGGAGAGGTTCGGTGAGCAAATGAAGACCCTTTGAAGTCATATTGCATGGTACCCATTCCACGGGTTTCAACTACCCAGGTTTTAGGTATTCTTCCTTCAGCTAAAACATGCATGTGGAACCCAGAGTATGATCAACCATGTGATCGGGAGACGTGTTCAAATATGTCTCAGTTTTCCTTCCCTGGTACTCGGGTGCAACATTCCAGACGCTTTACTAACACTCTCCCCACTTGGAGAGTCAGCGCCTTTAACCTCCTGTTTGGCCCAGTTTGCAATTTCTGCGGAAGATGAACAGGAATAGCGGGAACCAATGAGAGACTAGCTGGAGGTGTCTGGACGGGCAAATTTAACTCTCATTTCCCACCAGGAAGACGAAATAATGAAAGGCTCAGCGTGCCGTGCCGGAACCAGATTAGGGCCTGAAGCCATCCTGCGGTGTTGCGGCCAGGTCACAAGAAAGCGAGTTGAAGAAAGGAGCTCAGGGGCACTGTAATTCACAAACCTGCAGAGTTATAAATGACAGCTATCGTCCAAAAATAGACTGAAGTAAGGCTGCCAAGAGGACTTGAAAGCGGGGCAGAATTGCAGGAAACCGATTTCAGGAGGTAGACTGGAATTGCATTGAAAGCATAGGAAAAGAGGCAGAACGTCCACAATGATGCACTTGGCCAAAAAGGGCGTATGCGTTTTTTCCTGAATATATTCAGGAAAAAACGCATACGCCCTTTTTGGCCAACCAAGCAAGCTTGCAAAGGAAATCTGCACTACAATGAAGTCTCACTTCCCCCCGGTCAAAAGGGCCATCTGAAAAAAGTGTAAAATCCAGAAAGGCAGGACAGGCCATGGAGAAATGGGAGCCTTGTTATGCTGATGGGCGGGATGTAAATTGCCAACAACCACTCGGGAGAAGTGTATGGTGTTTCCTGAAACATCTAAAAAACAAAGCAACAGAACCTAGGGCACTTCCACTTATGGTCCTATAGCTTAGGGAAATTAAAATCAAAAAGACACAGCCACCCCAAAGTTTGGAATGGCTCTGTTTACAAGAACCTCGTTTACAGTACAAGTTCAACATCGCAGAAAGTGAAAAATGGATAAAGAAGTTGTGGTATTTACTTACAAAGCAATATCACTCAGCAATGAAATCTGTGTCATCAGGCCCTTAGCAGCACAATGAGTGGATTCAGGTATGATGATTCTAACTGAAATAAGTCACACAGAAAAAGAAACATCATAAGATATCAGTAATACACGGAATGGAAACTTGGCTACACAGGAACTCAATTACAGAACAGAACAGGGTCTCAAATTTAGAAAACCAACTTATGCTTGCTTAAGGGTAAAGGTGAGTTGGGATGCTGCATAAAACCAGAGATTGAAATGAGCACAGATAAAGTTCCTTAAGCCAAATATGGAATAGACAAGAGCTACTCCTTGCTCAACGAAATGGACTCAACACCGCATATTAAACGCCTAACAATGTACCTGACTAGTAAGTATCTTAAAACCTATGGATTGCTATGTCTCCGAAAGAGAATCAAGCATGTGTACAGGGGCATAAACGCAGCAGTGATAGGATTGGAGAGGTTCGGTGAGCAAATGAAGACCCTTTGAAGTCATATTGCATGGTACCCATTCCACGGGTTTCAACTACCCAGGTTTTAGGTATTCTTCCTTCAGCTAAAACATGCATGTGGAACCTAGAGTATGATCAACCATGTGATCGGGAGACGTGTTCAAATATGTCTCAGTTTTCGTACCCTGGTACTCGGGTGCAACATTCCAGACGCTTTACTAACACTCTCCCCACTTGGAGAGTCAGTCCCTTTAACCTCCTGTTTGGCCCAGTTTGCAATTTCTGTGGAAGATGAACAGGAATAGCGAGAACCAATGAGAGACTAGCTGGAGGTGTCTGGATGGGCAAATTTAACTCTCATTTCCCACCAGGAAGAGGAATTAACCAAAGGCTCAGCGTGCCGTGCCAGAACCAGATTAGGGCCTGAAGACATCCTGCGGTGTTGCGGCCTGGTCACAAGAAAGCGAGTTGAAGAAAGGAGCTCAGGGGCACTGTAATTCACAAACCTGCAGAGTTATAAATGACAGCTATCGTCCAAAAATAGACTGAAGTAAGGCTGCCAAGAGGACTTGAAAGCGGGGCAGAATTGCAGGAAACCGATTTCAGGAGGTAGACTGGAATTGCATTGAAAGCATAGGAAAAGAGGCAGAACGTCCACAATGATGCACTTGGCCAAAAAGGGCGTATGCGTTTTTTCCTGAATATATTCAGGAAAAAACGCATACGCCCTTTTTGGCCAACCAAGCCAACTTGCAAAGGAAATCTGCACTACAATGAAGTCTCACTTCTCCCCAGTCAAAAGGGCCATCTGAAAAAAGTGTAAAATCCAGAAAGGCAGGACAGGCCATGGAGAACTAGGAGCCTTGTTATGCTGATGGGCGGGATGTAAATTGCCAACAGACACTCAGGAGAAGTGTATGGTGTTTCCTGAAACATCTAAAAAACAAAGCAACAGAGCCTAGGGCACTTCCACTTATGGTCCTATAGCTTAGGGAAATTAAAATCAAAAAGACACAGCCACCGCAAAATTTGGGACGCCTCCGTTTACAAGAACCTCGTTTACCGTACAAGTTCAATATCACAGAAAGTGAAAAATGGATAAAGAACTTGTGGTACTTACGTACAATGCAGTATCACTCAGCAATGAAATCTATGTCATCAGGCCCGTAGCAGCATAATGAGTGGATTCAGGTACGATGATTCTAATTGAAATAAGTCACACAGAAAAAGAAACATCATAAGATATCAGTAATACACGGAATGTAAACTTGGCTACACAGGAACTGCATTCCAAAACAGAACAGGGTCTCAAATTTAGAAAACCAACTTATGCTTGCTTAAGGGTAAAGGTGAGTTGGGGTGCTGCATAAAACCAGAGATTGAAATGAGCACAGATAAAGTTCCTTAAGCCAAATATGGAATAGACAAGAGCTACTCCTTGCTCAACGAAATGGACTCAACACCGCATATTAAACGCCTAAGAATGTACCTGACTAGTAAGTATCATAAAACCTATGGATTGCTATGTCTCCGAAAGAGAATCAAGCATGTGTACAGGGGCATAAACGCAGCAGTGATAGGATTGGAGAGGTTCGGTGAGCAAATGAAGACCCTTTGAAGTCATATTGCATGGTACCCATTACACGGGTCTTAACTCTCCAGGTTTAAGGTATTCTTCCTTCAGCTAAAACATGCATGTGGAACCCAAGTATGATCAACCATGTGAACGGGAGACGTGTTCAAATATGTCTCAGTTTTCGTACCCTGGTACTCGGGTGCAACATTCCAGACGCTTTACTAACACTCTCCCGACTTGGAGAGTCAGTCCCTTTAACCTCCTGTTTGGCCCAGTTTGCAATTTCTGCGGAAGATGAACAGGAATAGCGAGAACCAATGAGAGACTAGCTGGAGGTGTCTGGACGGGCAAATTTAACTCTCATTTCCTACCAGGAAGACGAAATAATGAAAGGCTCAGCGTGCCATGCCGGAACAAGATTAGGGCCTGAAGCCATCCTGCGGTGTTGCGGCCAGGTCACAAGAAAGCGAGTTGAAGAAAGGAGCTCAGGGGCACTGTAATTCACAAACCTGCAGAGTTATAAATGACAGCTATCGTCCAAAAATAGACTGAAGTAACGCTGTCAAGAGGACTTGAAAGCGGGGCAGAATTGCAGGAAACCGATTTCAGGAGGTAGACTGGAATTGCATTGAAAGCATAGGAAAAGAGGCAGAACGTCCACAATGATGCACTTGGCCAAAAAGGGCGTATGCCTTTTTTCCTGAATATATTCAGGAAAAAAGGCATACGCCCTTTTTGGCCAACCAAGCAAACTTGCAAAGGAAATCTGCACTACAATGAAGTCTCACTTCTCCCCAGTCAAAAGGGCCATCTGAAAAAAGTGTAAAATCCAGAAAGGCAGGACAGGCCATGGAGAACTGGGAGCCTTGTTATGCTGATGGGCGGGATGTAAATTGCCAACAGACACTCAGGAGAAGTGTATGGTGTTTCCTGAAACATCTAAAAAACAAAGCAACAGAGCCTAGGGCACTTCCACATATGGTCCTATAGCTTAGGGAAATTAAAATCAAAAAGACACAGCCACCCCAAAATTTGGGACGCCTCCGTTTACAAGAACCTCGTTTACCGTACAAGTTCAATATCACAGAAAGTGAAAAATGGATAAAGAACTTGTGGTAATTACGTACAATGCAGTATCACTGAGCAATGAAATCTATATCATCAGGCCCGTAGCAGCATAATGAGTGGATTCAGGTACGATGATTCTAACTGAAATAAGTCACACAGAAAAAGAAACATCATAAGATATCACTAATACACGGAATGTAAACTTGGCTACACAGGAACTGCATTCCAAAACAGAACAGGGTCTCAAATTTAGAAAACCAACTTATGCTTGCTTAAGGGGAAAGGTGAGTTGGGGTGCTGCATAAAACCAGAGATTGAAATGAGCACAGATAAAGTTCCTTAAGCCAAATATGGAATAGACAAGAGCTACTCCTTGCTCAACGAAATGGACTCAACACCGCATATTAAACGCCTAAGAATGTACCTGACTAGTAAGTATCTTAAAACCTATGGATTGCTATGTCTCCGAAAGAGAATCAAGCATGTGTACAGAGGCATAAACGCAGCAGTGATAGGATTGGAGAGGTTCGGTGAGCAAATGAAGACCCTTTGAAGTCATATTGCATGGTACCCATTCCACGGGTTTCAACTACCCAGGTTTAAGGTATTCTTCCTTCAGCTAAAACATGCATGTGGAACCTAGAGTATGATCAACCATGTGATCGGGAGACGTGTTCAAATATGTCTCAGTTTTCGTACCCTGGTACTCGCGTGCAACATTCCAGACGCTTTACTAACACTCTCCCCACTTGGAGAGTCAGTCCCTTTAACCTCCTGTTTGGCCCAGTTTGCAATTTCTGCGGAAGATGAACAGGAATAGCAAGAACCAATGAGAGACTAGCTGGAGGTGTCTGAACGGGCAAATTTAACTCTCATTTCCCACCAGGAAGAGGAATTAACCAAAGGCTCAGCGTGCCGTGCCGGAACGAGATTAAGGCCTGAAGCCATCCTGCGGTGTTGCGGCCAGGTCACAAGAAAGCGAGTTGAAGAAAGGAGCTCAGGGGCACTGTAATTCACAAACCTGCAGAGTTATAAATGACAGCTATCGTCCAAAAATAGACTGAAGTAAGGCTGCCAAGAGGACTTGAAAGCGGGGCAACATTGCAGGAAACCGATTTCAGGAGGTAGACTGGAATTGCATTGAAAGCATAGGAAAAGAGGCAGAACGTCCACAATGATGCACTTGGCCAAAAAGGGCGTATGCGTTTTTTCCTGAATATCAGGAAAAAACGCATATGCCCTTTTTGGCCAACCAAGCAAGCTTGCAAAGGAAATCTGCACTACAATGAAGTCTCACTTCCCCCCGGTCAAAAGGGCCATCTGAAAAAAGTGTAAAATCCAGAAAGGCAGGACAGGTCATGGAGAACTGGGAGCCTTGTTATGCTGATGGGCGGGATGTAAATTGCCAACAACCACTCGGGAGAAGTGTATGGTGTTTCCTGAAACATCTAAAAAACAAAGCAACAGAGCCTAGGGCACTTCCACTTATGGCCCTATAGCTTAGGGAAATTAAAATCAAAAAGACACAGCCACCCCAAAGTTTGGGACGCCTCCGTTTACAAGAACCTCGTTTACCGTACAAGTTCAATATCACAGAAAGTGAAAAATGGATAAAGAACTTGTGGTACTTATGTACAATGCAGTATCACTCAGCAATGAAATCTATGTCATCAGGCCCGTAGCAGCATAATGAGTGGATTCAGGTACGATGATTCTAACTGAAATAAGTCACACAGAAAAAGAAACATCATAAGATATCACTAATACACGGAATGTAAACTTGGCTACACAGGAACTGCATTCCAAAACAGAACAGGGTCTCAAATTTAGAAAACCAACTTATGCTTGCTTAAGGGGAAAGGTGAGTTGGGGTGCTGCATAAAACCAGAGATTGAAATGAGCACAGATAAAGTTCCTTAAGCCAAATATGGAATAGACAAGAGCTACTCCTTGCTCAACGAAATGGACTCAAAACCCCATATTAAACGCCTAAGAATGTACCTGACTAGTAAGTATCTTAAAACCTATGGATTGCTATGTCTCCAAAAGAGAATCAAGCGTGTGTACAGGGGCATAAACGCAGCAGTGATAGGATTGGAGAGGTTCGGTGAGCAAATGAAGACCCTTTGAAGTCATATTGCATGGTACCCATTACACGGGTCTCAACTCTCCAGGTTTAAGGTATTCTTCCTTCAGCTAAAACATGCATGTGGAACCCAGAGTATGATCAACCATGTGAACGGGAGACGTGTTCAAATATGTCTCAGTTTTCCTCCCCTGGTACTCGGGTGCAACATTCCAGACGCTTTACTAACACTCTCCCGACTTGGAGAGTCAGTCCCTTTAACCTCCTGTTTGGCCCAGTTTGCAATATATGCGGAAGATGAACAGGAATAGCGAGAACCAATGAGAGGCTAGCTGGAGGTGTCTGGACGGGCAAATTTAACTCTGATTTCCCACCAGGAAGAGGAATTAACCAAAGGCTCAGCATGCCGGGCCGGAACCAGATTAGGGCCTGAAGCCATCCGGCGGTGTTGCGGCCAGCTCACAAGAAAGCGAGTTGAAGAAAGGAGCTCCGGGGCACTGTAATTCACAAACCTGCAGAGTTATAAATGACAGCTATCGTCCAAAAATACACTGAAGTAAGGCTGCCAAGAGGACTTGAAAGCGGAGCAGAATTGCAGGAAACCGATTTCAGGAGGTAGACTGGAATTGCATTGAAAGCATAGGAAAAGAGGCAGAACGTCCACAATGATGCACTTGGCCAAAAAGGGCGTATGCGTTTTTTCCTGAATATATTCAGGAAAAAACGCATACGCCCTTTTTGGCCAACCAAGCAAGCTTGCAAAGGAAATCTGCACTACAATGAAGTCTCACTTCCCCCCGGTCAAAAGGGCCATCTGAAAAAAGTGTAAAATCCAGAAAGGCAGGACAGGCCTTGGAGAACTGGGAGCCTTGTTATGCTGATGGGCGGGATGTAAATTGCCAAAAACCACTCCGGAGAAGTGTATGGTGTTTCCTGAAACATCTAAAAAACAAAGAAACAGAACCTAGGGCACTTCCACTTATGGTCCTATAGCTTAGGGAAATTAAACTCAAAAAGACACAGCCACCCCAAAGTTTGGAACGGCTCTGTTTACAAGAACCTCATTTACAGTACAAGTTCAACATCGCTGAAAGTGAAAAATGGAGAAAGAAGTTGTGGTATTTACTTACAAAGCAATATCACTCAGCAATGAAATCTGTGTCATCAGGCCCTTAGCAGCACAATGAGTGGATTCAGGTATGATGGTTCTAACTGAAATAAGTCACACAGAAAAAGAAACATCATAAGATATCAGTAATACACGGAATGTAAACTTGGCTACACAGGAACTGCATTCCAAAACAGAACAGGGTCTCAAATTTAGAAAACCAACTTATGCTTGCTTAAGGGTAAAGGTGAGTTGGGGTGCTGCATAAAACCAGAGATTGAAATGAGCACAGATAAAGTTCCTTAAGCCAAATATGGAATAGACAAGAGCTACTCCTTGCTCAACGAAATGGACTCAACACCGCATATTAAACGCCTAAGAATGTACCTGACTAGTAAGTATCTTAAAACCTATGGATTGCTATGTCTCCGAAAGAGAATCAAGCATGTGTACAGGGGCATAAACGCAGCAGTGATAGGATTGGAGAGGTTCGGTGAGCAAATGAAGACCCTTTGAAGTCATATTGCATGGTACCCATTCCACGGGTTTCAACTACCCAGGTTTTAGGTTTTCTTCCTTCAGCTAAAACGTGCATGTGGAACCCAGAGTATGATCAACCATGTGATCGAGAGACGTGTTCAAATATGTCTCAGTTTTCCTCCCCTGGTACTCGGGTGCAACATTCCAGACGCTTTACTAACACTCTCCCGACTTGGAGAGTCAGCGCCTTTAACCTCCTGTTTGGCACAGTTTGCAATTTCTGCGGAAGATGAACAGGAATAGCGAGAACCAATGAGAGGCTAGCTGGAGGTGTCTGGACGGGCAAATTTAACTCTCATTTCCCACCAGGAAGAGGAAATAACCAAAGGCTCAGCGTGCCGTACCGGAACCAGATTAGGGCCTGAAGCCATCCTGCGGTGTTGCGGCCAGCTCACAAGAAAGCGAGTTGAAGAAAGGAGCTCAGGGGCACTGTAATTCACAAACCTGCAGAGTTATAAATGACAGCTATCGTCCAAAAATAGACTGAAGTAAGGCTGCCAAGAGAACTTGAAAGCGGGGCAGAATTGCAGGAAACCGATTTCAGGAGGTAGAATGGAATTGCATTGAAAGCATAGGAAAAGAGGCAGAACGTCCACAATGATGCACTTGGCCAAAAAGGGCGTATGCGTTTTTTCCTGAATATATTCAGGAAAAAACGCATACGCCCTTTTTGGCCAACCAAGCAAGCTTGCAAAGGAAATCTGCACTACAATGAAGTCTCACTTCCCCCTGGTCAAAAGGGCCATCTGAAAAACGTGTAAAATCCAGAAAGGCAGGACAGGCCATGGAGAACTGGGAGCCTTGTTATGCTGATGGGCGGGATGTAAATTGCCAACAACCACTCAGGACAAGTGTATGGTGTTTCCTGAAACATCTAAAAAACAAAGCAACAGAGCCTAGGGCACTGCCACTTATGGTCCTATAGCTTAGGGAAATTAAAATCAAAAAGACACAGCCACCCCAAGGTTTGGGACGCCTCTGTTTACAAGAACCTCGTTTACAGTACAAGTTCAAAATCACAGAAAGTGAAAAATGGATAAAGAAGTTGTGGTATTTACTTACAAAGCAATATCACTCAGCAATCAAATCTATGTCATCAGGCCCTTAGCAGCACAATGAGTGGATTCAGGTATGATGATTCTAACTGAAATAAGTCACACAGAAAAAGAAACATCATAAGATATCAGTAATACACGGAATGGAAACTTGGCTACACAGGAACTGAATTACAGAACAGAACAGGGTCTCAAATTTAGAAAACCAACTTATGCTTGCTTAAGGGGAAAGGTGAGTTGGGGTGCTGCATAAAACCAGAGATTGAAATGAGCACAGATAAAGTTCCTTAAGCCAAATATGGAATAGACAAGAGCTACTCCTTGCTCAACGAAATGGACTCAACACCGCATATTAAACGCCTAAGAATGTACCTGACTAGTAAGTATCTTAAAACCTATGGATTGCTATGTCTCCGAAAGAGAATCAAGCATGTGTACAGGGGCATAAACGCAGCAGTGATATGATTGGAGAGGTTCGTGAGCAAATGAAGACCCTTTGAAGTCATATTGCATGGTACCCATTCCACGGGTTTCAACTACCCAGGTTTAAGGTATTCTTCCTTCAGCTAAAACATGCATGTGGAACCTAGAGTATGATCAACCATGTGATCGGGAGACGTGTTCAAATATGTCTCAGTTTTCGTACCCTGGTACTCGGGTGCAACATTCCAGACGCTTTACTAACACTCTCCCCACTTGGAGAGTCAGTCCCTTTAACCTCCTGTTTGGCCCAGTTTGCAATTTCTGTGGAAGATGAACAGGAATAGCGAGAACCAATGAGAGACCAGCTGGAGGTGTCTGGATGGGCAAATTTAACTCTCATTTCCCACCAGGAAGAGGAATTAACCAAAGGCTCAGCGTGCCGTGCCAGAACCAGATTAGGGCCTGAAGACATCCTGCGGTGTTGCGGCCAGGTCACAAGAAAGCAAGTTGAAGAAAGGAGCTCAGGGGCACTGTAATTCACAAACCTGCAGAGTTATAAATGACAGCTATCGTCCAAAAATAGACTGAAGTAAGGCTGCCAAGAGGACTTGAAAGCGGGGCAGAATTGCAGGAAACCGATTTCAGGAGGTAGACTGGAATTGCATTGAAAGCATAGGAAAAGAGGCAGAACGTCCACAATGATGCACTTGGCCAAAAAGGGCGTATGCGTTTTTTCCTGAATATATTCAGGAAAAAACGCATACGCCCTTTTTGGCCAACCAAGCAAACTTGCAAAGGAAATCTGCACTACAATGAAGTCTCACTTCTCCCCAGTCAAAAGGGCCATCTGAAAAAAGTGTAAAATCCAGAAAGGCAGGACAGGTCATGGAGAACTGGGAGCCTTGTTATGCTGATGGGCGGGATGTAAATTGCCAACAGACACTCGGGAGAAGTGTATGGTGTTTCCTGAAACATCTAAAAAACAAAGCAACAGAGCCTAGGGCACTTCCACTTATGGTCCTATAGCTTAGGGAAATTAAAATCAAAAAGACACAGCCACCCCAAAGTTTGGGACGCCTCCGTTTACAAGAACCTCGTTTACCGTACAAGTTCAATATCACAGAAAGTGAAAAATGGATAAAGAACTTGTGGTACTTACGTACAATGCAGTATCACTCAGCAATGAAATCTATGTCATCAGGCCCGTAGCAGCATAATGAGTGGATTCAGGTACGATGATTCTAACTGAAATAAGTCACACAGAAAAAGAAACATCATAAGATATCACTAATACACGGAATGTAAACTTGGCTACACAGGAACTGCATTCCAAAACAGAACAGGGTCTCAAATTTAGAAAACCAACTTATGCTTGCTTAAGCGGAAAGGTGAGTTGGGGTGCTGCATAAAACCAGAGATTGAAATGAGCACAGATAAAGTTCCTTAAGCCAAATATGGAATAGACAAGAGCTACTCCTTGCTCAACGAAATGGACTCAACACCGCATATTAAACGCCTAAGAATGTACCTGACTAGTAAGTATCTTAAAACCTATGGATTGCTATGTCTCCAAAAGAGAATCAAGCGTGTGTACAGGGGCATAAACGCAGCAGTGATAGGATTGGAGAGGTTCGGTGAGCAAATGAAGACCCTTTGAAGTCATATTGCATGGTACCCATTCCACGGGTCTCAACTCTCCAGGTTTAAGGTATTCTTCCATCAGCTAAAACATGCATGTGGAACCCAGAGTATGATCAACCATGTGAACGGGAGACGTGTTCAAATATGTCTCAGTTTTCCTCCCCTGGTACTCGGGTGCAACATTCCAGACGCTTTACTAACACTCTCCCGACTTGGAGAGTCAGTCCCTTTAACCTCCTGTTTGGCCCAGTTTGCAATTTCTGTGGAAGATGAACAGGAATAGCGAGAACCAATGAGAGGCTAGCTGGAGGTGTCTGGACGGGCAAATTTAACTCTCATTTCCCACCAGGAAGAGGAATTAACCAAAGGCTCAGCATGCCGGGCCGGAACCAGATTAGGGCCTGAAGCCATCCTGCGGTGTTGCGGCCAGCTCACAAGAAAGCGAGTTGAAGAAAGGAGCTCAGGGGCACTGTAATTCACAAACCTGCAGAGTTATAAATGACAGCTATCGTCCAAAAATACACTGAAGTAAGGCTGCCAAGAGGACTTGAAAGCGGGGCAGAATTGCAGGAAACCGATTTCAGGAGGTAGACTGGAATTGCATTGAAAGCATAGGAAAAGAGGCAGAACGTCCACAATGATGCACTTGGCCAAAAAGGGCGTATGCGTTTTTTCCTGAATATATTCAGGAAAAAACGCATACGCCCTTTTTGGCCAACCAAGCAAGCTTGCAAAGGAAATCTGCACTACAATGAAGTCTCACTTCCCCCCGGTCAAAAGGGCCATCTGAAAAAAGTGTAAAATCCAGAAAGGAAGGACAGGCCATGGAGAACTGGGAGCCTTGTTATGCTGAATGGCGGGATGTAAATTGCCAACAACCACTCGGGAGAAGTGTATGGTGTTTCTGAAACATCTAAAAAACAAAGCAACAGAGCCTAGGGCACTGCCACTTATGGTCCTATAGCTTAGGCAATTTAAAATCAAAAAGACACAGCCACCCAAAAGTTTGGAACGGCTCTGTTTACAAGAACCTCATTTACAGTACAAGTTCAACATCGCAGAAATTGAAAAATGGATAAAAAAGTTGTGGTATTTACTTACAAAACAATATTTCTCAGCAATGAAATCTGTGTCATCAGGCCCTTAGCAGCACAATGAGTGGATTCAGGTATGATGATTCTAACTGAAATAAGTCACACAGAAAAAGAAACATCATAAGATATCAGTAATACACGGAATGTAAACTTGGCTACACAGGAACTGAATTACAGAACAGAACAGGGTCTCAAATTTAGAAAACCAACTTATGCTTGCTTAAGGGTAAAGGTGAGTTGGGGTGCTGCATAAAACCAGAGATTGAAATGAGCACAGATAAAGTTCCTTAAGCCAAATATGGAATAGACAAGAGCTACTCCTTGCTCAACGAAATGGACTCAAAACCCCATATTAAACTCCTAAGAATGTACCTGACTAGTAAGTATCTTAAAACCTATGGATTGCTATGTCTCCAAAAGAGAATCAAGCATGTGTACAGGGGCATAAACGCAGCAGTGATAGGATTGGAGAGGTTCGGTGAGCAAATGAAGACCCTTTGAAGTCATATTGCATGGTACCCATTCCACGGGTTTCAACTACCCAGGTTTTAGGTTTTCTTCCTTCAGCTAAAACATGCATGTGGAACCCAGAGTATGATCAACCATGTGATCGGGAGACCTGTTCAAATATGTCTCAGTTTTCCTCCCCTGGTACTCGGGTGCAACATTCCAGACGCTTTACTAACACTCTCCCCACTTGGAGAGTCAGCGCCTTTAACCTCCTGTTTGGCACAGTTTGCAATTTCTGCGGAAGATGAACAGGAATAGCGAGAACCAATGAGAGGCTAGCTGGAGGTGTCTGGACGGGCAAATTTAACTCTCATTTCCCACCAGGAAGAGGAAATAACCAAAGGCTCAGCATGCCATACCGGAACCAGATTAGGGCCTGAAGCCATCCTGCGGTGTTGCGGGCAGCTCAAAAGAAAGCGAGTTGAAGAAAGGAGCTCAGGGGCACTGTAACTCACAAACCTGCAGAGTTACAAATGACAGCTATCGTCCAAAGATAGACTGAAGTAAGGCTGCCAAGAGGACTTGAAAGCGGGGCAGAATTGCAGGAACCGATTTCAGGAGGTAGACTGGAATTGCATTGAAAGCATAGGAAAAGAGGCAGAACGTCCACAATGATGCACTTGGCCAAAAAGGGCGTATGCGTTTTTTCCTGAATATATTCAGGAAAAAACGCATACCCCCTTTTTGGCCAACCAAGCAAGCTTGCAAAGGAAATCTGCACTACAATGAAGTCTCACTTCCCCCGGTCAAAAGGGCCATCTGAAAAAAGTGTAAAATCCAGAAAGGGAGGACAGGCCATGGAGAACTGGGAGCCTTGTTATGCTGATGGGCGGGATGTAAATTGCCAACAACCACTGGAGAGAAGTGTATGGTGTTTCCTGACACATCTAAAAAACAAAGCAACAGAACCTAGGGCACTTCCACTTATGGTCCTATAGCTTAGGGAAATTAAAATCAAAAAGACACAGCCACCCCAAAGTTTGGAACGGCTCTGTTTACAAGAACCTCGTTTACAGTACAAGTTCAACATCGCAGAAAGTGAAAAATGGATAAAGAAGTTGTGGTATTTACTTACAAAGCAATATCACTCAGCAATGAAATCTGTGTCATCAGGCCCTTAGCAGCACAATGAGTGGATTCAGGTATGATGATTCTAACTGAAATAAGTCACACAGAAAAAGAAACATCATAAGATATCAGTAATACACGGAATGTAAACTTGGCTACACAGGAACTCAATTACAGAACAGAACAGGGTCTCAAATTTAGAAAACCAACTTATGCTTGCTTAAGGGGAAAGGTGAGTTGGGGTGCTGCATAAAACCAGAGCTTGAAATGAGCACAGATAAAGTTCTTTAAGTCAAATATGGAATAGACAAGAGCTACTCCTTGCTCAACGAAATGGACTCAACACCGCATATTAAACGCCTAAGAATGTACCTGACTAGTAAGTATCTTAAAACCTATGGATTGCTATGTCTCTGAAAGAGAATCAAGCATGTGTACAGGGGCATAAACGCAGCAGTGATAGGATTGGAGAGGTTTGGTGAGCAAATGAAGACCCTTTGAAGTCATATTGCATGGTACCCATTACACGAGTTTCAACTACCGAGGTTTAAGTATTCTTCCTTCAGCTAAAACATGCATGTGGAGCCTAGAGTATGATCAACCATGTGATCGGGAGACTTGTTCAAATATGTCTCAGTTTTCCTCCCCTGGTACTCGGGTGCAACATTCCAGACGCTTTACTAACACTCTCCCCACTTGGAGAGTCAGTCCCTTTAACCTCCTGTTTGGCCCAGTTTGCAATTTCTGTGGAAGATGAACAGGAATAGCGAGAACCAATGAGAGGTTAGCTGGAGGTGTCTGGACGGGCAAATTTAACTCTCATTTCCCACCAGGAAGAGGAATTAACCAAAGGCTCAGCGTGCCGTGCCGGAACCAGATTAGGGCCTGAAGCCATCCTGCGGTGTTGCGGCCAGCTCAAAAGAAAGCGAGTTGAAGAAAGGAGCTCAGGGGCACTGTAATTCACAAACCTGCAGAGTTATAAATGACAGCTATCGTCCAAAAATAGACTGAAGTAAGGCTGCCAAGGGGACTTGAAAGCGGGGCAG
The DNA here is from genome assembly GCF_949987515.2 of Delphinus delphis. Lineage (NCBI taxonomy): Eukaryota > Metazoa > Chordata > Mammalia > Artiodactyla > Delphinidae > Delphinus > Delphinus delphis. The sequence goes on from NW_027193048.1 coordinate 17,095, forward strand.
AATTGCAGGAAACCGATTTCAGGAGGTAGACTGGAATTGCATTGAAAGCATAGGAAAAGAGGCAGAACGTCCGCAATGATGCACTTGGCCAAAAAGGGCGTATGCGTTTTTTCCTGAATATATTCAGGAAAAAACGCATACGCCCTTTTTGGCCAACCAAGCAAACTTGCAAAGGAAATCTGCACTACAATGAAGTCTCACTTCCCCCCGGTCAAAAGGGCCATCTGAAAAAAGTGTAAAATTCAGAAAGGCAGGACAGGCCTTGGAGAACTGGGAGCCTTGTTATGCTGATGGGCGGGATGTAAATTGCCAACAGACACTCGGGAGAAGTGTATGGTGTTTCCTGAAACATCTAAAAAACAAAGCAACAGAGCCTAGGGCACTGCCACTTATGGTCCTATAGCTTAGGGAAATTAAAATCAAAAAGACACAGCCACTCCAAAGTCTGGGACGCCTCTGTTTACAAGAACCTCGTTTACAGTACAAGTTCAACATCGCAGAAAGTGAAAAATGGATAAAGAAGTTGTGGTATTTACTTACAAAGCAATATCACTCAGCAATGAAATCTGTGTCATCACGCCCTTAGCAGCACAATGATTCAGGTATGATGATTCTAACTGAAATAAGTCACACAGAAAAAGAAACATCATAAGATATCAGTAATACACAGAATGGAAACTTGGCTACACAGGAACTGAATTACAGAACAGAACAGGGTCTCAAATTTAGAAAACCAACTTATGCTTGCTTAAGGGTAAAGGTGAGTTGGGGTGCTGCATAAAACCAGAGATTGAAATGAGCACAGATAAAGTTCCTTAAGTCAAATATGGAATAGACAAGAGCTACTCCTTGCTCAACGAAATGGACTCAACACCGCATATTAAACGCCTAAGAATGTACCTGACTAGTAAGTATCGTAAAACCTATGGATTGCTATGTCTCCAAAAGAGAATCAAGCATGTGTACAGGGGCATAAACGCAGCAGTGATAGGATTGGAGAGGTTCGGTGAGCAAATGAAGACCCTTTGAAGTCATATTGCATGGTACCCATTACACGGGTCTTAACTCTCCAGGTTTAAGGTATTCTTCCTTCAGCTAAAACATGCATGTGGAACCCAAGTATGATCAACCATGTGAACGGGAGACGTGTTCAAATATGTCTCAGTTTCCCTCCCCTGGTACTCGGGTGCAACATTCCAGACGCTTTACTAACACTCTCCCCACTTGGAGAGTCAGCGCCTTTAACCTCCTTTTTGGCCCACTTTGCAATTTCTGCGGAAGATGAACAGGAATAGCGAGAACCAATGAGAGACTAGGTGGAGGTGTCTGGACGGGCAAATTTAACTCTCATTTCCCACCAGGAAGACGAAATAACCAAAGGCTCTGCGTGCCGTGCCGGAACCAGATTAGGGCCTGAAGCCATCCTGCGGTGTTGCGGCCAGCTCACAAGAAAGCGAGTTGAAGAAAGGAGCTCAGGGGCACTGTAATTCACAAACCTGCAGAGTTATAAATGACAGCTATCGTCCAAAAATAGACTGAAGTAAGGCTGCCAAGAGGACTTGAAAGCGGGGCAGAATTGCAGGAAACCGATTTCAGGAGGTAGACTGGAATTGCATTGAAAGCATAGGAAAAGAGGCAGAACGTCCACAATGATGCACTTGGCCAAAAAGGGCATATGCGTTTTTTCCTGAATATATTCAGGAAAAAACGCATATGCCCTTTTTGGCCAACCAAGCAAGCTTGCAAAGGAAATCTGCACTACAATGAAGTCTCACTTCCCCCCGGTCAAAAGGGCCATCTGAAAAAAGTGTAAAATCCAGAAAGGCAGGACAGGCCATGGAGAACTGGGAGCCTTGTTATGCTGATGGGCGGGATGTAAATTGCCAACAGACACTCGGGAGAAGTGTATGGTGTTTCCTGAAACATCTAAAAAACAAAGCAACAGAGCCTAGGGCACTTCCACTTATGGTCCTATAGCTTAGGGAAATTAAAATCAAAAAGACACAGCCACCCCAAAGTTTGGGACGCCTCCGTTTACAAGAACCTCGTTTACAGTACAAGTTCAACATCACAGAAAGTGAAAAATGGATAAAGAAGTTGTGGTATTTACTTACAAAGCAATATCACTCAGCAATGAAATCTATGTCATCAGGCCCTTAGCAGCACAATGAGTGGATTCAGGTATGATGATTCTAACTGAAATAAGTCACACAGAAAAAGAAACATCATAAGATATCAGTAATACACGGAATGTAAACTTGGCTACACAGGAACTGAATTACAGAACAGAACAGGGTCTCAAATTTAGAAAACCAACTTATGCTTGCTTAAGGGTAAAGGTGAGTTGGAGTGCTGCATAAAACCAGAGATTGAAATGAGCACAGATAAAGTTCCTTAAGCCAAATATGGAATAGAAAAGAGCTACTCCTTGCTCAACGAAATGGACTCAACACCGCATATTAAACGCCTAAGAATGTACGTGACTAGTAAGTATCTTAAAACCTATGGATTGCTATGTCTCCGAAAGAGAATCAAGCATGTGTACAGGGGCATAAACGCAGCAGTGATAGGATTGGAGAGGTTCGTGAGCAAATGAAGACCCTTTGAAGTCATATTGCATGGTACCCATTCCACGGGTTTCAACTACCCAGGTTTAAGGTATTCTTCCTTCAGCTAAAACATGCATGTGGAACCCAGAGTATGATCAACCATGTGATCGGGAGACGTGTTCAAATATGTCTCAGTTTTCCTCCCCTGGTACTCGGGTGCAACATTCCAGACGCTTTACTAACACTCTCCCCACTTGGAGAGTCAGTCCCTTTAACCTCCTGTTTGGCCCAGTTTGCAATTTCTGTGGAAGATGAACAGGAATAGCGAGAACCAATGAGAGGCTAGCTGGAGGTGTCTGGATGGGCAAATTTAACTCTCATTTCCCACCAGGAAGACGAATTAACCAAAGGCTCAGCGTGCCGTGCCGGAACCAGATTAGGGCCTGAAGACATCCTGCGGTGTTGCAGCCAGGTCACAAGACAGCGAGTTGAAGAAAGGAGCTCAGGGGCACTGTAATTCACAAACCTGCAGAGTTATAAATGACAGCTATCGTCCAAAAATATACTGAAGTAAGGCTGCCAAGAGGACATGAAAGCGGGGCAGAATTGCAGGAAACCGATTTCTGGAGGTACACTGGAATTGCATTGAAAGCATAGGAAAAGAGGCAGAACGTCCACAATGATGCACTTGGCCAAAAAGGGCGTATGCGTTTTTTCCTGAATATATTCAGGAGAAAACGCATACGCCCTTTTTGGCCAACCAAGCAAACTTGCAAAGGAAATCTGTACTACAATGAAGTCTCACTTCTCCCAGGTAAAAAGGGCCATCTGAAAAAAGCGTAAAATCCAGAAAGGCAGGACAGGCCTTGGAGAACTGGGAGCCTTGTTATGCTGATGGGCGGGATGTAAATTGCCAACAACCACTCGGGAGAAGTGTATGGTGTTTCCTGAAACATCTAAAAAACAAAGCAACAGAGCCTAGGGCACTTCCCCTTATGGTCCTATAGCTTAGGGAAATTAAAATCAAAAAGACACAGCCACCCCAAAATTTGGGACGCCTCTGTTTACAAGAACCTCGTTTACCGTACAAGTTCAATATCACAGAAAGTGAAAAATGGATAAAGAACTTGTGGTACTTACGTACAATGCACTATCACTCAGCAATGAAATCTATGTCATCAGGCCCTTAGCAGCACAATGAGTGGATTCAGGTACGATGATTCTAACTGAAATAAGTCACACAGAAAATGAAACATCATAAGATATCAGTAATACACGGAATGTAAACTTGGCTACACAGGAACTGAATTACAGAACAGAACAGGGTCTCAAATTTAGAAAACCAACTTATGCTTGCTTAAGGGTAAAGGTGAGTTGGGGTGCTGCATAAAACCAGAGATTGAAATGAGCACAGATAAAGTTCCTTAAGTCAAATATGGAATAGACAAGAGCTACTCCTTGCTCAACGAAATGGACTCAACACCGCATATTAAACGCCTAAGAATGTACCTGACTAGTAAGTATCTTAAAACCTATGGATTGCTATGTCTCCGAAAGAGAATCAAGCATGTGTACAGGGGCATAAACGCAGCAGTGATAGGATTGGAGAGGTTCGGTGAGCAAATGAAGACCCTTTGAAGTCATATTGCATGGTACCCATTCCACGGGTTTCAACTACCCAGGTTTAAGGTATTCTTCCTTCAGCTAAAACATGCATGTGGAACCTAGAGTATGATCAACCATGTGATCGGGAGACGTGTTCAAATATGTCTCAGTTTTCGTACCCTGGTACTCGGGTGCAACATTCCAGACGCTTTACTAACACTCTCCCGACTTGGAGAGTCAGTCCCTTTAACCTCCTGTTTGGCCCAGTTTGCAATTTCTGCGGAAGATGAACAGGAATAGCGAGAACCAATGAGAGGCTAGCTGGAGGTGTCTGGACGGGCAAATTTAACTCTCATTTCCCACCAGGAAGAGGAATTAACCAAAGGCTCAGCGTGCCGTGCCGGAACCAGATTAGGGCCTGAAGCCATCCTGCGGTGTTGCGGCCAGCTCAAAAGAAAGCGAGTTGAAGAAAGGAGCTCAGGGGCACTGTAATTCACAAACCTGCAGAGTTATAAATGACAGCTATCGTCCAAAAATAGACTGAAGTAAGGCTGCCAAGAGGACTTGAAAGCGGGGCAGAATTGCAGGAAACCGATTTCAGGAGGTAGACTGGAATTGCATTGAAAGCATAGGAAAAGAGGCAGAACGTCCACAATGATGCACTTGGCCAAAAAGGGCGTATGCGTTTTTTCCTGAATATATTCAGGAAAAAACGCATATGCCCTTTTTGGCCAACCAAGCAAGCTTGCAAAGGAAATCTGCACTACAATGAAGTCTCACTTCCCCCCGGTCAAAAGGGCCATCTGAAAAAAGTGTAAAATCCAGAAAGGCAGGACAGGCCATGGAGAACTGGGAGCCTTGTTATGCTGATGGGCGGGATGTAAATTGCCAACAGACACTCAGGAGAAGGGTATGGTGTTTCCTGAAACATCTAAAAAACAAAGCAACAGAGCCTAGGGCACTTCCACTTATGGTCCTATAGCTTAGGGAAATTAAAATCAAAAAGACACAGCCACCCCAAAGTTTGGAACGGCTCTGTTTACAAGAACCTTGTTTACAGTACAAGTTCAACATCGCAGAAAGTGAAAAATGGATAAAGAAGTTGTGGTACTTACGTACAATGCAGTATCACTCAGCAATGAAATCTATGTCATCAGGCCCGTAGCAGCATAATGAGTGGATTCAGGTACGATGATTCTAACTGAAATAAGTCACACAGAAAAAGAAACATCATAAGATATCACTAATACACGGAATGTAAACTTGGCTACACAGGAACTGCATTCCAAAACAGAACAGGGTCTCAAATTTAGAAAAGCAACTTATGCTTGCTTAAGGGGAAAGGTGAGTTGGGGTGCTGCATAAAACCAGAGATTGAAATGAGCACAGATAAAGTTCCTTAAGCCAAATATGGAATAGACAAGAGCTACTCCTTGCTCAACGAAATGGACTCAAAACCCCATATTAAACGCCTAAGAATGTACCTGACTAGTAAGTATCTTAAAACCTATGGATTGCTATGTCTCCAAAAGAGAATCAAGCGTGTGTACAGGGGCATAAACGCAGCAGTGATAGGATTGGAGAGGTTCGGTGAGCAAATGAAGACCCTTTGAAGTCATATTGCATGGTACCCATTACACGGGTCTCAACTCTCCAGGTTTAAGGTATTCTTCCTTCAGCTAAAACATGTATGTGGAACCCAGAGTATGATCAACCAGGTGATCGGGCGACGTGTTCAAATATGTCTCAGTTTTCCTCCCCTGGTACTCGGGTGCAACATTCCAGACGCTTTACTAACACTCTCCCGACTTGGAGAGTCAGTCCCTTTAACCTCCTGTTTGGCCCAGTTTGCAATTTCTGCGGAAGATGAACAGGAATAGCGAGAACCAATGAGAGGCTAGCTGGAGGTGTCTGGACGGGCAAATTTAACTCTCATTTCCCACCAGGAAGAGGAATTAACCAAAGGCTCAGCATGCCGGGCCGGAACCAGATTAGGGCCTGAAGACATCCTGCGGTGTTGCGGCCAGCTCAAAAGAAAGCGAGTTGAAGAAAGGAGCTCCGGGGCACTGTAATTCACAAACCTGCAGAGTTATAAATGACAGCTATCGTCCAAAAATAGACTGAAGTAAGGCTGCCAAGAGGACTTGAAAGCCGGGCAGAATTGCAGGAAACCGATTTCAGGAGGTAGACTGGAATTGCATTGAAAGCATAGGAAAAGAGGCAGAACGTCCACAATGATGCACTTGGCCAAAAAGGGCGTATGCGTTTTTTCCTGAATATATTCAGGAAAAAACGCATACGCCCTTTTTGGCCAACCAAGCAAGCTTGCAAAGGAAATCTGCACTACAATGAAGTCTCACTTCCCCCCGGTCAAAAGGGCCATCTGAAAAAAGTGTAAAATCCAGAAAGGCAGGACAGGCCTTGGAGAACTGGGAGCCTTGTTATGCTGATGGGCGGGATGTAAATTGCCAACAACCACTGGGGAGAAGTGTATGGTGTTTCCTGAAACATCTAAAAAACAAAGCAACAGAACCTAGGGCACTTCCACTTATGGTCCTATAGCTTAGGGAAATTAAACTCAAAAAGACACAGCCACCCCAAAGTTTGGAACGGCTCTGTTTACAAGAACCTCGTTTACAGTACAAGTTCAACATCGCCGAAAGTGAAAAATGGAGAAAGAAGTTGTGGTATTTACTTACAAAGCAATATCACTCAGCAATGAAATCTGTGTCACAAGGCCCTTAGCAGCACAATGAGTGGATTCAGGTATGATGATTCTAACTGAAATAAGTCACACAGGAAAAGAAACATCATAAGATATCAGTAATACACGGAATGTAAACTTGGCTACACAGGAACTGAATTACAGAACAGAACAGGGTCTCAAATTTAGAAAACCAACTTATGCTTGCTTAAGGGGAAAGGTGAGTTGGGGTGCTGCATAAAACCAGAGATTGAAATGAGCACAGATAAAGTTCCTTAAGCCAAATATGGAATAGACAAGAGCTACTCCTTGCTCAACGAAATGGACTCAACACCGCATATTAAACGCCTAAGAATGTACCTGACTAGTAAGTATCTTAAAACCTATGGATTGCTATGTCTCCGAAAGAGAATCAAGCATGTGTACAGGGGCATAAACGCAGCAGTGATAGGATTGGAGAGGTTCATGAGCAAATGAAGACCCTTTGAAGTCATATTGCATGGTACCCATTCCACGGGTTTCAACTACCCAGGTTTGAGGTATTCTTCCATCAGCTAAAACATGCATGTGGTACCTAGAGTATGATCAACCATGTGATCGGGAGACGTGTTCAAATATGTCTCAGTTTTCGTACCCTGGTACTCGGGTGCAACATTCCAGACGCTTTACTAACACTCTCCCCACTTGGAGAGTCAGTCCCTTTAACCTCCTGTTTGGCCCAGTTTGCAATTTCTGTGGAAGATGAACAGGAATAGCGAGAACAAATGAGAGACTAGCTGGAGGTGTCTGAACGGGCAAATTTAACTCTCATTTCCCACTAGGAAGAGGAATTAACCAAAGGCTCAGCGTGCCGTGCCGGAACCAGATTAGGGCCTGAAGCCATCCTGCGGTGTTGCGGGCAGCTCACAAGAAAGTGAGTTGAAGAAAGGAGCTCAGGGGCTCTGTAATTCACAAACCTGCAGAGTTATAAATGACAGCTATCGTCCAAAAATAGACTGAAGTAAGGCTGCCAAGAGGACTTGAAAGCGGGGCAGAATTGCAGGATACCGATTTCAGGAGGTAGACTGGAATTGCATTGAAAGCGTAGGAAAAGAGGCAGAACGTCCACAATGATGCACTTTGCCAAAAGGGCATATGCGTTTTTTCCTGAATATATTCAGGAAAAAACGCATACGCCCTTTTTGGCCAACCAAGCAAGCTTGCAAAGGAAATCTGCACTACAATGAAGTCTCACTTCCCCCCGGTCAAAAGGGCCATCAGAATAAAGTGTAAAATCCAGAAAGGCAGGACAGGCCATGGAGAACTGGGAGCCTTGTTATGCTGATGGGCGGGATGTAAATTGCCAACAGACACTCGGGACAAGTGTATGGTGTTTCCTGAAACATCTAAAAAACAAAGCAACAGAGCCTAGGGCACTTCCACTTATGGTCCTATAGCTTAGGGAAATTAATATCAAAAAGACACAGCGACCCCAAAATTTGGGACGGCTCTTTTTACAGGAATCTCTTCTACGGCACAAGTTAAATATACCAGAGAGCAAATAATGCATAAAGAAGTTGCGGTACTTATGTACAACAGAATACCACTCAGCAATGAAATCTATGTCACCAGGCCCGTACCAGCATAATGAGTGGATTGAGGCACGATGATTCTAAGTGAAATAAGTCACACAGAAAAAGAAATATCATAAGGTATCACTAATACACGGAATGTGAACTTGGCTACACATGAACTGAATTACAAAACAGAACAGGGTCTCAAGTTTGGAAAACCAACTTATGCCTGCTTAAGGGGGAAGGTGAGTTGGGGTGCTGCATAAAAGCAGAGTTTGAAATTAGCACAGATACCATTCCATAAGCCAAATATGTAATAGACAAGAGCTACCCCTTGCTCAACGAAATGGATTCAACAATGAGGTATCACCTCACACCTGGTAGAATAGGCATCATTGAAAATCTACAAACAAAAAATGCTGGAAAGGGTGTGGAGAAAAGGAACCCTCTCCCACTATTGTTGGGAATATAAATTGATACAGTCATTATGGAGAACAATATGGAATTTCTTAAGAAACTAACAATAGAATTACCATATGATACAGCAATCCCAGTACTGGACATATACCCAGACAAAACCATAAATCAAAAAGAGTCATTCACCGCAATGTTCATTGCATCACTATTTACAATATCGAGGTAATGGAAGCAACCTAAATGCCCACAGACAGACGAATGCATAAAGCTGTGGTACATATATAAAATGGAATATTACTAAGCCATGAAAAGGAATGAAATTGGGTCATTTGTAGAGACGTCGATGGATCTAGAGACTGTCATACAGAGTGAAGTAAGTCAGAAAGAGAAAAACAAATCTTGTATATTCATGCATATATGTGGAACCTAGAAAAACTGTACAGATTAACCATTTTGCAAGGCATAAATAGAGCAACAGATGTAGACAACAAACGTATGGACAACAAGGGGGGAAAGCTGTTGGGGGGTGGTGGTGGGAGGAGTTGAGAGACTGGGATTGGCATGTATACATTTATATGTATAAAATAGATAACCAATAAGAACCTGCTGTATAAAAATATAAAATAAAATTCAAAATTAAAAAGAAATAAAATTTAAAAAATAAAACAGAAAAAACAATTATTCCCTGCACATACATGTATTTATATGAATAAATTATTTCCATGCTTATATCTGTAAATACAAAAAAGAGGAATAAAATCTACCTTGAACCAAAAATGAAAAAGAGAAAAAAAACACAGAACCCACCAGTTACACAGAGGAAAACCGTATCAGGGCACTTGCTCCAGTTGTAAACAATTCTGAAGTTGGTCAGTGGTGGGGAATCGTCTCCCATTCAGCCAGCAGCCCCCACGCAACAAGCGTCCTCATTGCAAAGCTGGGGCACCGTGCCGAGGCATCTGTGAGTAAACGTGAGCTGAGCCCCAGGCCAGTTGCTGCTGAACTATTCCCACCCGTCCCAGGTAAAACACCTGAATATATACAAGGACTTGAAAGCCTAGAGGAAGGGCCATAGAGCCACACGAGTGACAGCATGCCAGCCGACTTGGTGCCTGCAGGCCAGCCAGGATGGTCCTGGCCCTGGGTGCTCTTCTGGAAGATTTCCATTTCCCTGCCTGAGATACCTGTCCTGTCCCTGCCCCCACTGCTTTTTTCCTTCCTCACCTCTGCCCAGGGAGAAATTCCAGCAGCAGGTATGGGTGACACATCCTCTTCTTTAGCAGGTGGCAGCCTGGCAACTGCTGCAGAAAGTCCAGCAGAGCCCCACTCACACTGGGCCACCCACAAAGCCGTGGCCTCTCACTCCCTCCCACCAGCCCAGCCCCGAGACTGCTGACAGGGCAGAGAAAATGGCGTCAGGCACGGCTGCAGGGGCTCTTGCTGCCTGGAGTGGTATTTATATTGATCTCAACCCAGGCACACCTGGGGAGGGCTGGCCGGCACGGTAAGGCTGCCCAGGTCAGCCAATCATCACCCCTCAGGGGCTCACAGTTGCAGAAAATGGAACTTGCTGAACCGGCCAGGTCCAAGGAACAGGTGTGGGCTCCTGAGAGTCAGGATAGACAAGGGGCTGCAGCTTTGGCTTGTTTTCTAATCATTTTATCTGGCCCATGAGTGGGAGACAACTTCAAGAAAACCCTCTCCTAATGAGAGGAACCCAGGAGTCAGGGAGAGGAGGGGTGGGTGGTGGTTGGAGACAGAGGCCTGGTGCCCCGGGTGCAGTGGAAGTCTCTGGAAGACCAGGTGGAGGGAGGCCTCACGGAGTGATGCCCAGGGTCACAGACCTGTCGCAGCTGCTGTTTGTTAGTTCAAGTCCTGCTCTGAGGTGCTCTGTGTCAGCTCTGAGCGACAGGTGAGCTGGGGGTGCTCTGCAATGAGGGCTATGTGCACGGTTCCTGTGTGCCCAGCCCTGCCACGGTACCTGCAAGGGTAGCTCTGTATCCTGGGAGGGGCCTGACCACGAGAGCCCCGTGGGCTGGCGTGGGGGTGGGGTACCTGCCCAGGTGAGCTCCATATTCTGGGATTGGTCTGACCACGAGAGCCCCATGGGCTGCTGGGGACCTGGTAAATGATGTCAGGACAGTCAGTGAAGCCACCGAGGATGTACCTCCAGTTGCTCCTAATTCCTACACCCTGCTGGTCATTCTACCAACCACCAGGACATGGTATTCTGTATTAGTCTTCAATGATGCCTTCTTTTGTATTCCATTAGTCCCAGAGTCACAAGAAATTTTGGCTTGTGAGTGGCAGGACTCAACATACAACTAAAACAATACTTCCGGGCCGTCTGGCCCCAAGGGTGCAAAAATTCCCACACCATCTTTGGGGAAAGCTTAGCTAAAGACCTAAAAGTTCTACCTCTGGAAAAGGAAACCCTCCTTCAATATGCAGACGACATTCTGATCACCAGCCCTACTAAGGAGGCCTCTGAACTACCAAGCCAATAAAGGATAGAAGTTGTCCAAGAAAAAGCTCAAATATCACAGACTGCGGTGACCTGCCTGGGCTTCATTCTCACAGAAGGTCAGAGAAGCCCATCCCAGGAAAGGGAAGAAACCATTTTCAGCCTTACCCCTTTCTAAAACTAGAAGACAGCTTAGGGGTTCCTGGGGAGGCCAGGGTTTGCTGCTTCTGGATCCCTAACTACAGTCTACTAGCTGGGCCTCTATATGAAACACTGAAAGGAAAAGATGATGATCCTTTTGAATAGAATCCAGAAGTGGCCTTTCAAGAATGGAAAGAGCAGTCAATTCAGACCCTTGCCATGGAACTCCCTAATTTAGCTAAACCCTTTGACCTTTACATTCCCGGTGAAAGGTGAATCGCCATTGGAGAATTAGTGCAAAAACTGGGACCACTTGAAATGGAACAATGCAAGAATGCCATCCAGGTAGGATAAACTACGGTCACTAAGGGGCTTGGCCCACTGCCACATCTGGCCAAGATACTGGCGGTATCTAAAAACCTGGAAATCAGCAGCCCAAAAGGCCACCACCCTCCTAAGGGAAAAGGACCCCACGTGGTGATCCTAACCACCAACCATGCCCTGAAGTTGCAGGGTTCGCTCCGTGGGCACACCGACCTCGAGTGAGGAGGCCCTCCAACTCCAACATCCAGAGAGATAACCGGGGGCAACAGGGCACCATGACGACTCGTGTGAACATCACTTGACCTGGAGTTTCTCTCATAAAACAACAAGAGTGTGTCCCAAAAGAGTAGACTACTGCTTGCAGGACTTACTGCACCCAGAGGGGAGCTAATAATCTTGGCGGGGGAACAGTATACCACACTGTCACCATAGAAAAGCCTACAGACACCGTGATGATGGTGGCCAATAAGACCGGCTGGACTCCTGTTTACTTCAAAAGGCTGTTGACTCAGTAGCCATCATGGTCCTTGATCACCACTGACCCTGGACTGTCTGGGAGTTGAGCGGGCAGGGCTCTGACACCTGGTGCTGTTTGTACGTTAATTCAGGGGCCTAATTGAAGAAAGCGCAGACTACTGGTCAGAGCATCTAGGCTGGCAGAGACGGTCAGCCTAAGGTGGCCGAACAAATGTGGGGCGGGGTGAAACCGGCCCCCACAGCGTCTCTGCACATCTCTTTCCTGGACCCTTAAAGGTCATTAGAATCTATAACACTTCCAATGCTGGTGCTCAGGTGGACGAGCAGGGAGGCAGGGGTCCTGGGGACAATCAACGTCACCGGGAGGCTGCTGGGGAGAAGCTCTGAGCCTCGCCCCAGGGTATGAGGGCTCCCAACTCAGCACTCAGCAGTTACAGAAGAAGGGTCTGCACCCTCAGCACTCCAAGAATGAGGAACGGGACAAAAGGCAGAGGAGGGGTTTGTCCCCAGCAAAGCCCATTAAAAATCCCTGGGAGATAAAAATAGAATCTGGGCAATAAAGTCAAGTCTAACCTTTTTTATCCTTTGTGCTTTGTCTAATTTCACGTGCTCCTAGGGTCCCGCATGCAGAGGTTCCACACCCGGCACTTCAGACCAGATTTCCTAGTGCAGAATGGCTGGGTCGACACCTCAGCTCCTGGGGCCCAGTGCAGACTCCACGATATAGAGCCTGAGCTACAGCCAACCCGGCCCTCGAGAGCTCCGCCGCCTCCCTCCCTCCCACTGACTCTGACAGGATCTCTACACAGCAGCCCAGCCCACAGCCCACGGGGTAGTGCATGCTCTCACCTCTCCATTCTCTGATCAAAATATAAAGTTTCCTTTGCTTGTGAACCAAACTCAGTCTCGATCTGTTGGCCCCAATGACACTGGGCAGGGGGACACTTGTTGGGGTCCACTCTGGAGGATCAGTAACAGAAATTGAGACTATTGTAACCTCAATGAACAGATGTGTGAGCCAAACTGTAGTTAACATAGAACAGTGTATAAGGCTCGGGTAAAATAAGATGTTTTTAACACTTCCATTTGATATTTCCATCACTTTTTATAAGCAAGTTCAGTGAAAAGGTTTGTCTTATTTGTCAGGTCAATATTAGAGAAACGAAGTGATTTCTTTCCAAGGATGTACAGCTAATAATCTTGGTTAAACCTTCAATCTTGTTTTAAATGCTTTTCCATTGAAAATGATACCTCTCTTTCAGCTCCCCCATTTCTGAGAAGTATAAAATCTTATAATTTATTATTACCAAAGGGGAAAGGTGGGAGGAGGGATAAATTAACAGTTTGGAATGAACACATACACACTGCTATGTATAAAATAGATCATCAACAAGGAACTACTGTATAGCACAGGGAACTACACTCAACATTTTGCAATAACCTATAAGGGGAAATAATCTGAAAAAGAATAGATATTTTTATTGACATCATCTATCAATGACAGTTAAAGTGTAGCCTAAGGGAAGCTGGTGGTGAGTGCTTCTGACCCTGAAGACTTCAATCATCTAAAGTTTGGACTCTGCCTACTTCCCAAGGCCCTTAATGAACATATGTGTAGCTGTAGCTTAAAAAATTCCCCAGTTTGGGTTTCGGGGAGACACTGATTTTGAAAAAGCCCTGGTGTTCTCCTTACATGAATGGGACTCTTCCTACTGCTAAAACATGTCTGTCACACCCAGAGGATGTTATACCGTCTGATCGGGAAGAGTTTGGAAAAGGCATCTCATCTCCTCATCTCCTGGTGCTCGGGTTCACCCCTCCAGCGTCTTTACTAACAGTCTCCCCACTTGGAGATGTCAGCACTGTCAACATCCTCTTGCGTACAGTTTGGAATTTGTCCAGAGGATGAAGCGGAAGGATGAGGAACAATGAGAGACAAGTCCTAGGTGTTCAGACAGGCACATGTCACTCTAATTTCCAATCAGGAAGACGAATTGACCAAAGGCTAGGGTTGCCCATGGAAACAGTATAGAGCTTGAGGAAATCCCGCTGCTTTGTGGCCAGTTCCCATAAACACAAGTTGAACAATGGAACTCAGGGGCAGTAAAATTCACAAAACTGCAGAGTTGAAAATATCCATCACTGAAAAATGTCTTGAGGAAAGTCAGAGAAAAGGACTTGTAAGCAAGGGAGAATGGCAGGAAAGGGATTTGAGGAGGTAGAAAGGACTCGCCATTAAGCACAAGAAAAGGAGCTGAACATTGCCAACATTGCAGTTGGCCAAAAAGGGTGTATGCGTTCTTTTCTGTATATATTCAAGAAAAGGGCATACACTTTTTTAGCCAACCAAACAGATGGGCACTGGAAGTCAATACTACAAAAGATATCACTTCGCATCAGTCAGAAGAGCCATCCTCATAAAGCGTAAACAACAGAAATGCAGGACAGGGCAACGAGAAGAGGGAGCCCTGTGAGACTTATAGTGGAAATGTATATTGCCAACGGCCATTCTGGAGAAGTGTATTGTGTTTACTAAAGCATCTAAAAAATGAGCTACAGAGCATAGGGCACTTGCACTCATGGGCGTATATCTTGGGAAAAACAAAAATCGAGAGGACACAGGCACCCCAATGTTTACCCCCTCTCTGTTTAAAAGATCCTCGACTAGGATATAACTTAAATGTCTCTGGAGGGAAAAAATGGATAGAGATGTGGTACTTAGGTAGAGTGGAATATTATTCAGCCTGGAAATCAATGAAATATGGCCAGTTGTAACAACTCCGGAGGAGTTACGTATGATCATTCTAAGTGACAGAATTCAAAAAGAAAAAGACACATATCATAAGATATCACTTAAAGGTGGAATCCAAAATGGCTACACATGAAATAAATTACAAAACAAAAACATAGTCAAATATGTAGAAAACACGCATAAGGCTGCTAAACGGGAAAGGTGGGGAGGGGTGAGGCATCATCCAAGAGGTTGAAATTAGCAAAGATACCATTCCAAATACCAAACTGATAATCAACAAGGCCTACACGGTAGCTAAAAGAACTGCACTCAGCACACTCAAGTCACCGGAAAAGAATATATACGACTGGTAAGAATCTGAAAAAGAATTTATTGATGTCTCTCTGTACGTGAATCAAGTGGATGTACAGCAGCAAGAAACAGAGCTTTGAAAATCAGCTGTAACCAATATAGTAATAAATTGAAAAAAATAAACGACAGAGAGACAGAGAAAACCTCTTACAACTTTTCCTCAGGGACGGTGATGCAACACGGATTGAACACATCTAGACCCACAGCAGGATGAGACATAAGGCTGGAAACTGTTTGCGCTAAGAGAAATGTGAGGTTGGGTGAGGAAATGCACACCCTTTAAAGTAATACTACCTGGTACCCATTCAATGGGTCCCAAATCTGCAGGTTCAAGGGATCTTCCTACAGCTAAAACATGCATGGAAAACCCAGAGGACTGTACACCATGTGATCGGGAGATGTGTCTAAAATGCACCTCATTTATCCTCTCCTGGTGCTCCTGTTCACCATTCCAGCCACGCTACTTAGAATCTCCCCACTTGGAGAATCAGCACATTTAAACTTCTGTTTCACACATTTTGCAAATTGTGAGGAGGATGAACGGGAAGAGGGGGAACCAATGAGAGAAGAGTTGTAGGGGTTTGGACGGGCACATATCACTCTAATTTCCCATTAAGAATAAGAATTAAAGAAAGGCTCAGCCTGCCTCGCCGGAGCCAAAATAGGGCCTGAAGCAATCCTGCGGGTTTGAGGCCAGCTCACAAAAGAGCAACTTAAAAAATGGAGCTCAGGGTCACTGCAATTCACAAACCTGCAGAGTTATAAATGAAAACTAACGTCCAAAAATATGTTGAGGTAAGGCAAAGAAGAGGATCTGAATGCAAGACAGAATTGCAAGAAACAGATTTCAAGAGATAGATTGGACTCGTCTTTAACGCACATGAAAAGCGGCAGAATTTCGACAATGATGCAGTTGGCCCAAAAGGGCGTATGCGTTTTTTCCTGATTATATCCAGGAAAAAACGCATACGCACTTTATGGGCAACGAAGCAAGCAAGCAATGCAAATGTGCACAACAAAGAAGTCTCACTTCCCCCCGGTCAAAAGGGCCATCCTAAAAAATTGTAAAAACCAGAAATGCAGGACAGGCCATGGAGAACAGGGAGCCTTTATACGCTGATGGGCAGTGTGTGAACTGCCGAGAGCCACTCTGGAGAAGTGTATGGTGGTTCCTAAATCATCTAAAAAACAGAGCTACAGAGCATAGGACACTTCCAATCATGGGAGTATATCTAGGGAAGTCTAAAAATCAACAAGACACAAGCACACCACAGTTTAGGGCTACTCTGTTTACAAGAACCTCAACTTCAGTACACCTTAAATATCCCAGGAAAGAGAACAATGGATAAAGAAGATGTGGTACTTATGTACAATGGAATATCTCTTCACCATGAAATCAATGTAATAAGGCTAGTAGAAGGATAAAGAGTGGATTTAGGTCCGATAATACTACTTGAAATAAGTCAAACAGAAAAAGAAACATATCATAAGATATCACTTATAGAGGGAGGGTAAATATGGCTGCACAAGAAATGAATTACAGAACAGAACAGTGTCTCACATTTAGAAAACACACTTATGTCAGCTTAAGGGGAAAGGAGAGGTGGGGTGATGCATAAAACCAGAGTTTGAAATTAGCACAGATACCGTTCAATAAACCAAATAGGTATTAGACAAGATCTACACCTTGCTCAATGAACTGGCCTCAACACACCCTATACACCGCAGAGAAATATATCTGAGGAATAAGAATCTTAAAACCCATGTATTGATATATCTCCATAAGGGAATCAAGTGTGTGCAGAGCGGCACAAACACAGCAGTGAAAAGGAGCTAAACCCCATTATAGAAATAAATTTTAAAAACAAAACGCTGAAACAATGAAAGAGAGAAAAATTCTTACAAAATTCGCTCAGGGGCTGTGATGCAACCTGGATTGACCACATATAAACCCACAGCTGGATAAGACATAAGGCTGGACACTTGGGGCTGACAGGATTGGTGAGCTTTGGTGAGCAACTGCCGAAAGTTTAATGCAATACTTCATGCTATTCATTCCAAGGGTCCCAACACTCCAGGTAGAAGGGAATCTTCCTACAGCTAAACCATGCTTGGGAAACCCAGCGACTGGTATACCATATGATCGGGAAAGGTTTCTAAAACGCACCTCATTTTTCCTCTCCTGGGGCTCCGGATCGACATTCCAGCCGCTTTACTAACAACATCCCCACATGGAGTCAATGCCTTTAAGTTCTGGTATCGCACAGTCTGCAGTTAGTGCAGAGGATGAATGGGAATAGGGGGAACCAGTGAGAAACTAGCTGTAGCGGTTTCAATGGGCACATGTCACTCTAATATCACATCAGTAAGAAGAATTAACCAAAGGCACAGCAAGGTGCCCCAGAAGAAAAATAGGGCTTCAAGGAATCCTGTGGTTACGGGGCAAGACCACAAAAATAAGAGCTAAAAAATGGACCTAAGGGCCACTGCAATTCAAAAACCTGCAGAGTTATAAAGGCCAACTATTTTTAAAAAATATATTGAGGTAAGGCTATGAAGAGGCATTGAAAGCAAGGCAGAATTGCAGGAAACCGATTTCAGGAGGTAGACTGGAATTGCATTGAAAACATATGAAGAGAGTCAGAAACTCGACAATGATGCACTTGGCCAAAAAGGGCGTATGCGTTTTTTCCTGAATATATTCAGGAAAAAACGCATACGCCCTTTTTGGCCAACCAAGCAAGCTTGCAAAGGAAATCTGCACTACAATGAAGTCTCACTTCCCCCCGGTCAAAAGGGCCATCTGAAAAAAGTGTAAAATCCAGAAAGGCAGGACAGGCCATGGAGAACTGGGAGCCTTGTTATGCTGATGGGCGGGATGTAAATTGCCAACAACCACTCGGGAGAAGTGTATGGTGTTTCCTGAAACATCTAAAAAACAAAGCAACAGAACCTAGGGCACTTCCACTTATGGTCCTATAGCTTAGGGAAATTAAAATCAAAAAGACACAGCCACCCCAAAGTTTGGAACGGCTCTGTTTACAAGAACCTCGTTTACAGTACAAGTTCAACATCGCAGAAAGTGAAAAATGGATAAAGAACTTGTGGTATTTACTTACAAAGCAATATCACTCAGCAATGAAATCTGTGTCATCAGGCCCTTAGCAGTACAATGAGTGGATTCAGGTATGATGATTCTAACTGAAATAAGTCACACAGAAAAAGAAACATCATAAGATATCAGTAATACACGGAATGGAAACTTGGCTACACAGGAACTGAATTACAGAACAGAACAGGGTCTCAAAATTAGAAAACCAACTTATGCTTGCTTAAGGGTAAAGGTGAGTTGGGGTGCTGCATAAAACCAGAGATTGAAATGAGCACAGATAAAGTTCCTTAAGGCAAATATGAAATAGACAAGAGCTACTCCTTGCTCAACGAAATGGACTCAACACCGCATATTAAACGCCTAAGAATGTACCTGACTAGTAAGTATCTTAAAACCTATGGATTGCTATGTCTCCGAAAGAGAATCAAGCATGTGTACAGGGGCATAAACGCAGCAGTGATAGGATTGGAGAGGTTCGGTGAGCAAATGAAGACCCTTTGAAGTCATATTGCATGGTACCCATTCCACGGGTTTCAACTACCCAGGTTTAAGGTATTCTTCCTTCAGCTAAAACATGCATGTGGAGCCTAGAGTATGATCAACCATGTGATCGGGAGACTTGTTCAAATATGTCTCAGTTTTCCTCCCCTGGTACTCGGGTGCAACATTCCAGACGCTTTACTAACACTCTCCCGACTTGGAGAGTCAGTCCCTTTAACCTCCTGTTTGGCCCAGTTTGCAATTTCTGTGGAAGATGAACAGGAATAGCGAGAACCAATGAGAGGTTAGCTGGAGGTGTCTGGACGGGAAAATTTAACTCTCATTTCCCACCAGGAAGAGGAATTAACCAAAGGCTCAGCGTGCCGTGCCGGAACCAGATTAGGGCCTGAAGCCATCCTGCGGTGTTGCGGCCAGCTCAAAAGAAAGCGAGTTGAGGAAAGGAGCTCAGGGGCACTGTAATTCACAAACCTGCAGAGTTATAAATGACAGCTATCGTCCAAAAATAGACTGAAGTAAGGCTGCCAAGAGGACTTGAAAGCGGGGTAGAATTGCAGGAAACCGATTTCAGGAGGTAGACTGGAATTGCATTGAAAGCATAGGAAAAGAGGCAGAACGTCCGCAATGATGCACTTGGCCAAAAAGGGCGTATGCGTTTTTTCCTGAATATATTCAGGAAAAAACGCATACGCCCTTTTTGGCCAACCAAGCAAACTTGCAAAGGAAATCTGCACTACAATGAAGTCTCACTTCCCCCCGGTCAAAAGGGCCATCTGAAAAAAGTGTAAAATTCAGAAAGGCAGGACAGGCCTTGGAGAACTGGGAGCCTTGTTATGCTGATGGGCGGGATGTAAATTGCCAACAGACACTCGGGAGAAGTGTATGGTGTTTCCTGAAACATCTAAAAAACAAAGCAACAGAGCCTAGGGCACTGCCACTTATGGTCCTATAGCTTAGGGAAATTAAAATCAAAAAGACACAGCCACTCCAAAGTCTGGGACGCCTCTGTTTACAAGAACCTCGTTTACAGTACAAGTTCAACATCGCAGAAAGTGAAAAATGGATAAAGAAGTTGTGGTATTTACTTACAAAGCAATATCACTCAGCAATGAAATCTGTGTCATCACGCCCTTAGCAGCACAATGATTCAGGTATGATGATTCTAACTGAAATAAGTCACACAGAAAAAGAAACATCATAAGATATCAGTAATACACAGAATGGAAACTTGGCTACACAGGAACTGAATTACAGAACAGAACAGGGTCTCAAATTTAGAAAACCAACTTATGCTTGCTTAAGGGTAAAGGTGAGTTGGGGTGCTGCATAAAACCAGAGATTGAAATGAGCACAGATAAAGTTCCTTAAGTCAAATATGGAATAGACAAGAGCTACTCCTTGCTCAACGAAATGGACTCAACACCGCATATTAAACGCCTAAGAATGTACCTGACTAGTAAGTATCGTAAAACCTATGGATTGCTATGTCTCCAAAAGAGAATCAAGCATGTGTACAGGGGCATAAACGCAGCAGTGATAGGATTGGAGAGGTTCGGTGAGCAAATGAAGACCCTTTGAAGTCATATTGCATGGTACCCATTACACGGGTCTTAACTCTCCAGGTTTAAGGTATTCTTCCTTCAGCTAAAACATGCATGTGGAACCCAAGTATGATCAACCATGTGAACGGGAGACGTGTTCAAATATGTCTCAGTTTCCCTCCCCTGGTACTCGGGTGCAACATTCCAGACGCTTTACTAACACTCTCCCCACTTGGAGAGTCAGCGCCTTTAACCTCCTTTTTGGCCCACTTTGCAATTTCTGCGGAAGATGAACAGGAATAGCGAGAACCAATGAGAGACTAGGTGGAGGTGTCTGGACGGGCAAATTTAACTCTCATTTCCCACCAGGAAGACGAAATAACCAAAGGCTCTGCGTGCCGTGCCGGAACCAGATTAGGGCCTGAAGCCATCCTGCGGTGTTGCGGCCAGCTCACAAGAAAGCAAGTTGAAGAAAGGAGCTCAGGGGCACTGTAATTCACAAACCTGCAGAGTTATAAATGACAGCTATCGTCCAAAAATAGACTGAAGTAAGGCTGCCAAGAGGACTTGAAAGCGGGGCAGAATTGCAGGAAACCGATTTCAGGAGGTAGACTGGAATTGCATTGAAAGCATAGGAAAAGAGGCAGAACGTCCACAATGATGCACTTGGCCAAAAAGGGCATATGCGTTTTTTCCTGAATATATTCAGGAAAAAACGCATATGCCCTTTTTGGCCAACCAAGCAAGCTTGCAAAGGAAATCTGCACTACAATGAAGTCTCACTTCCCCCCGGTCAAAAGGGCCATCTGAAAAAAGTGTAAAATCCAGAAAGGCAGGACAGGCCATGGAGAACTGGGAGCCTTGTTATGCTGATGGGCGGGATGTAAATTGCCAACAGACACTCGGGAGAAGTGTATGGTGTTTCCTGAAACATCTAAAAAACAAAGCAACAGAGCCTAGGGCACTTCCACTTATGGTCCTATAGCTTAGGGAAATTAAAATCAAAAAGACACAGCCACCCCAAAGTTTGGGACGCCTCCGTTTACAAGAACCTCGTTTACAGTACAAGTTCAACATCGCAGAAAGTGAAAAATGGATAAAGAAGTTGTGGTATTTACTTACAAAGCAATATCACTCAGCAATGAAATCTATGTCATCAGGCCCTTAGCAGCACAATCAGTGGATTCAGGTATGATGATTCTAACTGAAATAAGTCACACAGAAAAAGAAACATCATAAGATATCAGTAATACACGGAATGTAAACTTGGCTACACAGGAACTGAATTACAGAACAGAACAGGGTCTCAAATTTAGAAAACCAACTTATGCTTGCTTAAGGGTAAAGGTGAGTTGGAGTGCTGCATAAAACCAGAGATTGAAATGAGCACAGATAAAGTTCCTTAAGCCAAATATGGAATAGAAAAGAGCTACTCCTTGCTCAACGAAATGGACTCAACACCGCATATTAAACGCCTAAGAATGTACGTGACTAGTAAGTATCTTAAAACCTATGGATTGCTATGTCTCCGAAAGAGAATCAAGCATGTGTACAGGGGCATAAACGCAGCAGTGATAGGATTGGAGAGGTTCGTGAGCAAATGAAGACCCTTTGAAGTCATATTGCATGGTACCCATTCCACGGGTTTCAACTACCCAGGTTTAAGGTATTCTTCCTTCAGCTAAAACATGCATGTGGAACCCAGAGTATGATCAACCATGTGATCGGGAGACGTGTTCAAATATGTCTCAGTTTTCGTACCCTGGTACTCGGGTGCAACATTCCAGACGCTTTACTAACACTCTCCCCACTTGGAGAGTCAGTCCCTTTAACCTCCTGTTTGGCCCAGTTTGCAATTTCTGTGGAAGATGAACAGGAATAGCGAGAACCAATGAGAGGCTAGCTGGAGGTGTCTGGATGGGCAAATTTAACTCTCATTTCCCACCAGGAAGACGAATTAACCAAAGGCTCAGCGTGCCGTGCCGGAACCAGATTAGGGCCTGAAGACATCCTGCGGTGTTGCAGCCAGGTCACAAGACAGCGAGTTGAAGAAAGGAGCTCAGGGGCACTGTAATTCACAAACCTGCAGAGTTATAAATGACAGCTATCGTCCAAAAATATACTGAAGTAAGGCTGCCAAGAGGACATGAAAGCGGGGCAGAATTGCAGGAAACCGATTTCTGGAGGTAGACTGGAATTGCATTGAAAGCATAGGAAAAGAGGCAGAACGTCCACAATGATGCACTTGGCCAAAAAGGGCGTATGCGTTTTTTCCTGAATATATTCAGGAGAAAACGCATACGCCCTTTTTGGCCAACCAAGCAAACTTGCAAAGGAAATCTGTACTACAATGAAGTCTCACTTCTCCCAGGTAAAAAGGGCCATCTGAAAAAAGCGTAAAATCCAGAAAGGCAGGACAGGCCTTGGAGAACTGGGAGCCTTGTTATGCTGATGGGCGGGATGTAAATTGCCAACAACCACTCGGGAGAAGTGTATGGTGTTTCCTGAAACATCTAAAAAACAAAGCAACAGAGCCTAGGGCACTTCCCCTTATGGTCCTATAGCTTAGGGAAATTAAAATCAAAAAGACACAGCCACCCCAAAATTTGGGACGCCTCTGTTTACAAGAACCTCGTTTACCGTACAAGTTCAATATCACAGAAAGTGAAAAATGGATAAAGAACTTGTGGTACTTACGTACAATGCACTATCACTCAGCAATGAAATCTATGTCATCAGGCCCTTAGCAGCACAATGAGTGGATTCAGGTACGATGATTCTAACTGAAATAAGTCACACAGAAAATGAAACATCATAAGATATCAGTAATACACGGAATGTAAACTTGGCTACACAGGAACTGAATTACAGAACAGAACAGGGTCTCAAATTTAGAAAACCAACTTATGCTTGCTTAAGGGTAAAGGTGAGTTGGGGTGCTGCATAAAGCCAGAGATTGAAATGAGCACAGATAAAGTTCCTTAAGTCAAATATGGAATAGACAAGAGCTACTCCTTGCTCAACGAAATGGACTCAACACCGCATATTAAACGCCTAAGAATGTACCTGACTAGTAAGTATCTTAAAACCTATGGATTGCTATGTCTCCGAAAGAGAATCAAGCATGTGTACAGGGGCATAAACGCAGCAGTGATAGGATTGGAGAGGTTCGGTGAGCAAATGAAGACCCTTTGAAGTCATATTGCATGGTACCCATTCCACGGGTTTCAACTACCCAGGTTTAAGGTATTCTTCCTTCAGCTAAAACATGCATGTGGAACCTAGAGTATGATAAACCATGTGATCGGGAGACGTGTTCAAATATGTCTCAGTTTTCGTACCCTGGTACTCGGGTGCAACATTCCAGACGCTTTACTAACACTCTCCCGACTTGGAGAGTCAGTCCCTTTAACCTCCTGTTTGGCCCAGTTTGCAATTTCTGCGGAAGATGAACAGGAATAGCGAGAACCAATGAGAGGCTAGCTGGAGGTGTCTGGACGGGCAAATTTAACTCTCATTTCCCACCAGGAAGAGGAATTAACCAAAGGCTCAGCGTGCCGTGCCGGAACCAGATTAGGGCCTGAAGCCATCCTGCGGTGTTGCGGCCAGCTCAAAAGAAAGCGAGTTGAAGAAAGGAGCTCAGGGGCACTGTAATTCACAAACCTGCAGAGTTATAAATGACAGCTATCGTCCAAAAATAGACTGAAGTAAGGCTGCCAAGAGGACTTGAAAGCGGGGCAGAATTGCAGGAAACCGATTTCAGGAGGTAGACTGGAATTGCATTGAAAGCATAGGAAAAGAGGCAGAACGTCCACAATGATGCACTTGGCCAAAAAGGGCGTATGCGTTTTTTCCTGAATATATTCAGGAAAAAACGCATATGCCCTTTTTGGCCAACCAAGCAAGCTTGCAAAGGAAATCTGCACTACAATGAAGTCTCACTTCCCCCCGGTCAAAAGGGCCATCTGAAAAAAGTGTAAAATCCAGAAAGGCAGGACAGGCCATGGAGAACTGGGAGCCTTGTTATGCTGATGGGCGGGATGTAAATTGCCAACAGACACTCAGGAGAAGGGTATGGTGTTTCCTGAAACATCTAAAAAACAAAGCAACAGAGCCTAGGGCACTTCCACTTATGGTCCTATAGCTTAGGGAAATTAAAATCAAAAAGACACAGCCACCCCAAAGTTTGGAACGGCTCTGTTTACAAGAACCTTGTTTACAGTACAAGTTCAACATCGCAGAAAGTGAAAAATGGATAAAGAAGTTGTGGTATTTACTTACAAAGCAATATCACTCAGCAATGAAATCTGTGTCATCAGGCCCGTAGCAGCACAATGAGTGGATTCAGGTATGATGATTCTAACTGAAATAAGTCACACAGAAAAAGAAACATCATAAGATATCAGTAATACACGGAATGTAAACTTGGCTACACAGGAACTGAATTACAGAACAGAACAGAGTCTCAAATTTAGAAAACCATCTTATGCTTGCTTAAGGGTAAAGGTGAGTTGGGGTGCTGCATAAAACCAGAGATTGAAATGAGCACAGATAAAGTTCCTTAAGCCAAATATGGAATAGACAAGAGCTACTCCTTGCTCAACGAAATGGACTCAACACCCCATATTAAACGCCTAAGAATGTACCTGACTAGTAAGTATCTTAAAACCTATGGATTGCTATGTCTCCGAAAGAGAATCAAGCATGTGTACAGGGGCATAAACGCAGCAGTGATAGGATTGGAGAGGTTCGGTGAGCAAATGAAGACCCTTTGAAGTCATATTGCATGGTACCCATTCCACGGGTTTCAACTACCCAGGTTTAAGGTATTCTTCCTTCAGCTAAAACATGCATGTGGAACCTAGAGTATGATCAACCATGTGATCGGGAGACGTGTTCAAATATGTCTCAGTTTTCGTACCCTGGTACTCGGGTGCAACATTCCAGACGCTTTACTAACACTCTCCCGACTTGGAGAGTCAGTCCCTTTAACCTCCTGTTTGGCCCAGTTTGCAATTTCTGCGGAAGATGAACAGGAATAGCGAGAACCAATGAGAGGCTAGCTGGAGGTGTCTGGACGGGCAAATTTAACTCTCATTTCCACCCAGGAAGAGGAATTAACCAAAGGCTCAGTGTGCCGTGCCGGAACCAGATTAGGGCCTGAAGCCATCCTGCAGTGTTGCGGCCAGCTCAAAAGAAAGTGAGTTGAAGAAAGGAGCTCAGGGGCACTGTAATTCACAAACCTGCAGAGTTATAAATGACAGCTATCGTCCAAAAATAGACTGAAGTAAGGCTGCCAAGAGGACTTGAAAGCGGGGCAGAATTGCAGGAAACCGATTTCAGGAGGTAGACTGGAATTGCATTGAAAGCATAGGAAAAGAGGCAGAACGTCCACAATGATGCACTTGGCCAAAAAGGGCGTATGCGTTTTTTCCTGAATATATTCAGGAAAAAACGCATACGCCCTTTTTGGCCAACCAAGCAAGCTTGCAAAGGAAATCTGCACTACAATGAAGTCTCACTTCCCCCTGGTCAAAAGGGCCATCTGAAAAAAGTGTAAAATCCAGAAAGGCAGGACAGGCCATGGAGAACTGGGAGCCTTGTTATGCTGATGGGCGGGATGTAAATTGCCAACAGACACTCAGGAGAAGTGTATGGTGTTTCCTGAAACATCTAAAAAACAAAGCAACAGAGCCTAGGGCACTTCCACTTATGGTCCTATAGCTTAGGGAAATTAAAATCAAAAAGACACAGCCACCCCAAAGTTTGGGACGCCTCCGTTTACAAGAACCTCGTTTACCGTACAAGTTCAATATCACAGAAAGTGAAAAATGGATAAAGAACTTGTGGTACTTACGTACAATGCAGTATCACTCAGCAATGAAATCTGTGTCATCAGGCCTGTAGCAGTATAATGAGTGGATTCAGGTATGATGATTCTAACTGAAATAAGTCACACAGAAAAAGAAACATCATAAGATATCAGTAATACACGGAATGTAAACTTGGCTACACAGGAACTGCATTCCAAAACAGAACAGGGTCTCAAATTTAGAAAACCAACTTATGCTTGCTTAAGGGGAAAGGTGAGTTGGGGTGCTGCATAAAACCAGAGATTGAAATGAGCACAGATAAAGTTCCTTAAGTCAAATATGGAATAGACAAGAGCTACTCCTTGCTCAACGAAATGGACTCAACACCGCATATTAAACGCCTAAGAATGTACCTGACTAGTAAGTATCTTAAAACCTGTGGATTGCTATGTCTCCGACAGAGAATCAAGCATGTGTACAGGGCATAAACGCAGCAGTGATAGGATTGGAGAGGTTCGGTGAGCAAATGAAGACCCTTTGAAGTCATATTGCATGGTACCCATTCCAAGGGTTTCAACTACCCAGGTTTAAGGTATTCTTCCTTCAGCTAAAACATGCATGTGGAACCCAAGTATGATCAACCATGTGAACGGGAGACGTGTTCAAATATGTCTCAGTTTTCCTCCCCTGGTACTCGGGTGCAACATTCCAGACGCTTTACTAACACTCTCCCCACTTGGAGAGTCAGCGCCTTTAACCTCCTGTTTGGCCCAGTTTGCAATTTCTGCGGAAGATGAACAGGAATAGCGAGAACCAATGAGAGACTAGCTGGAGGTGTCTGGACGGGCAAATTTAACTCTCATTTCCCACCAGGAAGAGGAAATAACCAAAGGCTCAGCGTGCCGTGCCGGAACCAGATTAGGGCCTGAAGACATCCTGCGGTGTTGCGGCCAGGTCACAAGAAAGCGAGTTGAAGAAAGGAGCTCAGGGGCACTGTAATTCACCAACCTGCAGAGTTATAAATGACAGCTATCGTCCAAAAATAGACTGAAGTAAGGCTGCCAAGAGGACTTGAAAGCGGGGCAGAATTGCAGGAAACCGATTTCAGGAGGTAGACTGGAATTGCATTGAAAGCATAGGAAAAGAGGCAGAACGTCCACAATGATGCACTTGGCCAAAAAGGGCGTATGCGTTTTTTCCTGAATATATTCAGGAAAAAACGCATACGCCCTTTCTGGCCAACCAAGCAAGCTTGCAAAGGAAATCTGCACTACAATGAAGTCTCACTTCCCCCCGGTCAAAAGGGCCATCTGAAAAAAGTGTAAAATCCAGAAAGGCAGGACAGGCCATGGAGAACTGGGAGCCTTGTTATGCTGATGGGCGGGATGTAAACTGCCAACAACCACTCGGGAGAAGTGTATGGTGTTTCCTGAAACATCTAAAAAACAAAGCAACAGAACCTAGGGCACTTCCACTTATGGTCCTATAGCTTAGGGAAATTAAAATCAAAAAGACACAGCCACCCCAAAGTTTGGAACGGCTCTGTTTACAAGAACCTCGTTTACAGTACAAGTTCAACATCGCAGAAAGTGAAAAATGGATAAAGAAGTTGTGGTATTTACTTACAAAGCAATATCACTCAGCAATGAAATCTGTGTCATCAGGCCCTTAGCAGCACAATGAGTGGATTCAGGTATGATGATTCTAACTGAAATAAGTCACACAGAAAAAGAAACATCATAAGATATCAGTAATACACAGAATGTAAACTTGGCTACACAGGAACTGAATTACAGAACAGAACAGGGTCTCAAATTTAGAAAACCAACTTATGCTTGCTTAAGGGGAAAGGTGAGTTGGGGTGCTGCATAAAACCAGAGATTGAAATGAGCACAGAAAAAGTTCCTTAAGCCAAATATGGAATAGACAAGAGCTACTCCTTGCTCATCGAAATGGACTCAACACCCCATATTAAACGCCTAAGAATGTACCTGACTAGTAAGTATCTTAAAACCTATGGATTGCTATGTCTCCAAAAGAGAATCAAGCGTGTGTACAGGGGCATAAACGCAGCAGTGATAGGATTGGAGAGGTTCGGTGAGCAAATGAAGACCCTTTGAAGTCATATTGCATGGTACCCATTACACGGGTATCAACTCTCCAGGTTTAAGGTATTCTTCCTTCAGCTAAAACATACATGTGGAACCCAGAGTATGATCAACCATGTGAACGGGAGACGTGTTCAAATATGTCTCAGTTTTCCTCCCCTGGTACTCGGGTGCAACATTCCAGACGCTTTACTAACACTCTCCCGACTTGGAGAGTCAGTCCCTTTAACCTCCTGTTTGGCCCAGTTTGCAATATATGCGGAAGATGAACAGGAATAGCGAGAACCAATGAGAGGCTAGCTGGAGGTGTCTGGACGGGCAAATTTAACTCTCATTTCCCACCAGGAAGAGGAATTAACCAAAGGATCAGCATGCCGGGCCGGAACCAGATTAGGGCCTGAAGCCATCCTGCGGTGTTGCGGCCAGCTCACAAGAAAGCGAGTTGAAGAAAGGAGCTCAGGGGCACTGTAATTCACAAACCTGCAGAGTTATAAATGACAGCTATCGTCCAAAAATAGACTGAAGTAAGGCTGCCAAGAGGACTTGAAAGCGGGGCAGAATTGCAGGAAACCGATTTCAGGAGGTAGACTGGAATTGCATTGAAAGCATAGGAAAAGAGGCAGAACGTCCACAATGATGCACTTGGCCAAAAAGGGCGTATGCGTTTTTTCCTGAATATATTCAGGAAAAAACGCATACGCCCTTTTTGGCCAACCAAGCAAGCTTGCAAAGGAAATCTGCACTACAATGAAGTCTCACTTCCCCCCGGTCAAAAGGGCCATCTGAAAAAAGTGTAAAATCCAGAAAGGCAGGACAGGCCATGGAGAACTGGGAGCCTTGTTATGCTGATGGGAGGGATGTAAATTGCCAACAACCACTCGGGAGAAGTGTATGGTGTTTCCTGAAACATCTAAAAAACAAAGCAACAGAACCTAGGGCACTTCCACTTATGGTCCTATAGCTTAGGGAAATTAAAATCAAAAAGACACAGCCACCCCAAAGTTTTGAACGGCTCTGTTTACAAGAACCTCGTTTACAGTACAAGTTCAACATCGTAGAAAGTGAAAAATGGATAAAGAAGTTGTGGTATTCACTTACAAAGCAATATCACTCAGCAATGAAATCTGTGACATCAGGCCCTTAGCAGCACAATGAGTGGATTCAGGTATGATGATTCTAACTGAAATAAGTCACACAGAAAAAGAAACATCATAAGATATCAGTAATACACGGAATGGAAACTTGGCTACACAGGAACTGAATTACAGAAGAGAACAGGGTCTCAAATTTAGAAAACCAACTTATGCTTGCTTAAGAGTAAAGGTGAGTTGGGGTGCTGCATAAAACCAGAGATTGAAATGAGCACAGATAAAGTTCCTTAAGTCAAATATGGAATAGACAAGAGCTACTCCTTGCTCAACGAAATGGACTCAACACCGCATATTAAACGCCTAAGAATGTACCTGACTAGTAAGTATCTTAAAACCTATGGATTGCTATGTCTCCGAAAGAGAATCAAGCATGTGTACAGGGGCATAAACGCAGCAGTGATAGGATTGGAGAGGTTCGGTGAGCAAATGAAGACCCTTTGAAGTCATATTGCATGGTACCCATTACACGGGTCTTAACTCTCCAGGTTTAAGGTATTCTTCCTTCAGCTAAAACATGCATGTGAAACCTAGAGTATGATCAACCATGTGATCGGGAGACGTGTTCAAATATATCTCAGTTTTCGTACCCTGGTACTCGGGTGCAACATTCCAGACGCTTTACTAACACTCTCCCCACTTGGAGAGTCAGTTCCTTTAACCTCCTGTTTGGCCCAGTTTGCAATTTCTGTGGAAGATGAACAGGAATAGCGAGAACCAATGAGAGACTAGCTGGAGGTGTCTGGATGGGCAAATTTAACTCTCATTTCCCACCAGGAAGAGGAATTAACTGAAGGCTCAGCGTGCCGTGCCAGAACCAGTTCAGGGCCTGAAGACATCCTGCGGTGTTGCGGCCAGGTCACAAGAAAGCGAGTTGAAGAAAGGAGCTCAGGGGCACTGTAATTCACAAACCTGCAGAGTTATAAATGACAGCTATCGTCCAAAAATATACTGAAGTAAGGCTGCCAAGAGGACTTGAAAGCGGGGCAGAATTTCAGGAAACCGATTTCAGGAGGTAGACTGGAATTGCTTAGAAAGCATAGGAAAAGAGGCAGAACGTCCACAATGATGCACTTGGCCAAAAAGGGCGTATGCGTTTTTTCCTGAATATATTCAGGAAAAAACGCATACGCCCTTTTTGGCCAACCAAGCAAACTTGCAAAGGAAATCTGCACTACAATGAAGTCTCACTTCTCCCTGGTCAAAAGGGCCATCTGAAAAAAGCGTAAAATCCAGAAAGGCAGGACAGGCCATGGAGAATTGGGAGCCTTGTTATGCTGATGGGCGGGATGTAAATTGCCAACAGACACTCAGGAGAAGTGTATGGTGTTTCCTGAAACATCTAAAAAACAAAGCAACAGAGCCTAGGGCACTTCCACTTATGGTCCTATAGCTTAGGGAAATTAAAATCAAAAAGACACAGCCACCCCAAAGTTTGGGACGCCTCCGTTTACAAGAACCTCGTTTACCGTACAAGTTCAATATCACAGAAAGTGAAAAATGGATAAAGAACTTGTGATACTTACGTACAATGCAGTATCACTCAGCAATGAAATCTATGTCATCAGGCCCGTAGCAGCATAATGAGTAGATTCAGGTACGCTGATTCTAACTGAAATAAGTCACATAGAAAAAGAAACATCATAAGATATCACTAATACACGGAATGTAAACTTGGCTACAGAGGAACTGAATTCCAAAACAGAACAGGTTCTCAAATTATAAAACCAACTTATGCTTGCTTAAGGGGAAAGGTGAGTTGGGTTGCTGCATAAAACCAGAGATTGAAATGAGCACAGATAAAGTTCCTTAAGCCAAATATGGAATAGACAAGAGCTACTACTTGCTCAACGAAATGGACTCAACACCCCATATTAAACGCCTAAGAATGTACCTGACTAGTAAGTATCTTAAAACCTATGGATTGCTATGTCTCCGAAAGAGAACCAAGCATGTGTACAGGGGCATAAACGCAGCAGTGATAGGATTGGAGAGGTTCGGTGAGCAAATGAAGACCCTTTGAAGTCATATTGCATGGTACCCATTCCACGGGTTTCAACTACCCAGGTTTAAGGTATTCTTCCTTCAGCTAAAACATGCATGTGGAACGCAGAGTATGATCAACCATGTGATCGGGAGACGTGTTCAAATATGTCTCAGTTTTCCTCCCCTGGTACTCGGGTGCAACATTCCAGACGCTTTACTGACACTCTCTCAACATGGATAGTCAGCGCCTTTAACCTCCGGTTTGGCCCAGTTTGCAATTTCTGCGGAAGATGAACAGGAATAGCGAGAACCAATGAGAGGCTAGCTGGAGGTGTCTGGACGGGCAAATTTAACTCTCATTTCCCACAAGGAAGAGGAAATAACCAAAGGCTCAGCGTGCCGTACCGGAACCAGATTAGGACCTGAAGCCATCCTGCGGTGTTGCGGCCAGCTCAAAAGAAAGCGAGTTGAAGAAAGGAGCTCAGGGGCACTGTAATTCACAAACCTGCAGAGTTATAAATGACAGCTATCGTCCAAAAATAGACTGAAGTAAGGCTGCCAAGAGGACTTGAAAGCGGGGCAGAATTGCAGGAAACCGATTTCAGGAGGTAGACTGGAATTGCATTGAAAGCATAGGAAAAGAGGCAGAACGTCCACAATGATGCACTTGGCCAAAAAGGGCGTATGCGTTTTTTCCTGAATATATTCAGGAAAAAACGCATACGCCCTTTTTGGCCAACCAAGCAAGCTTGCAAAGGAAATCTGCACTACAATGAAGTCTCACTTCCCCCCGGTCAAAAGGGCCATCTGAAAAAAGTGTAAAATCCAGAAAGGCAGGACAGGCCATGGAGAACTGGGAGCCTTGTTATGCTGATGGGCGGGATGTAAATTGCCAACAACCACTCCGGAGAAGTGTATGGTGTTTCCTGAAACATCTAAAAAACAAAGCAACAGAACCTAGGGCACTTCCACTTATGGTCCTATAGCTTAGGGAAATTAAAATCAAAAAGACACAGCCACCCCAAAGTTTGGAACGGCTCTGTTTACAAGAACCTCGTTTACAGTACAAGTTCAACATCGCAGAAAGTGAAAAATGGATAAAGAAGTTGTGGTATTTACTTACAAAGCAATATCACTCAGCAATGAAATCTGTGTCATCAGGCCCTTAGCAGCACAATGAGTGGATTCAGGTATGATGATTCTAACTGAAATAAGTCACACAGAAAAAGAAACATCATAAGATATCAGTAATACACGGAATGTAAACTTGGCTACACAGGAACTCAATTACAGAACAGAACAGGGTCTCAAATTTAGAAAACCAACTTATGCTTGCTTAAGGGTAAAGGTGAGTTGGGATGCTGCATAAAACCAGAGATTGAAATGAGCACAGATAAAGTTCCTTAAGCCAAATATGGAATAGACAAGAGCTACTCCTTGCTCAACGAAATGGACTCAACACCGCATATTAAACGCCTAAGAATGTACCTGACTAGTAAGTATCTTAAAACCTATGGATTGCTATGTCTCCGAAAGAGAATCAAGCATGCGTACAGGGGCATAAACGCAGCAGTGATAGGATTGGAGAGGTTCGGTGAGCAAATGAAGACCCTTTGAAGTCATATTGCATGGTACCCATTCCACGGGTTTCAACTACCCAGGTTTTAGGTATTCTTCCTTCAGCTAAAACATGCATGTGGAACCCAGAGTATGATCAACCATGTGAACGGGAGACGTGTTCAAATATGTCTCAGTTTTCCTCCCCTGGTACTCGGGTGCAACATTCCAGACGCTTTACTAACACTCTCCCCACTTGGAGAGTCAGTGCCTTTAACCTCCTGTTTGGCCCAGTTTGCAATTTCTGCGGAAGATGAACAGGAATAGCGAGAACCAATGAGAGACTAGCTGGAGGTGTCTGGACGGGCAAATTTAACTCTCATTTCCCACCAGGAAGACGAAATAATCAAAGGCTCAGCGTGCCGTGCCGGACCAGATTAGGGCCTGAAGCCATCCTGCGGTGTTGCGGCCAGGTCACAAGAAAGCGAGTTGAAGAAAGGAGCTCAGGGGCACTGTAATTCACAAACCTGCAGAGTTATAAATGACAGCTATCGTCCAAAAATAGACAGAAGTAACGCTGTCAAGAGGACTTGAAAGCGGGGCAGAATTGCAGGAAACCGATTTCAGGAGGTAGACTGGAATTGCATTGAAAGCATAGGAAAAGAGGCAGAACGTCCACAATGATGCACTTGGCCAAAAACGGCGTATGTGTTTTTTCCTGAATATATTCAGGAAAAAACGCATACGCCCTTTTTGGCCAACCAAGCAAGCTTGCAAAGGAAATCTGCACTACAATGAAGTCTCACTTCCCCCCGGTCAAAAGGGCCATCTGAAAAAAGTGTAAAATCCAGAAAGGCAGGACAGGCCATGGAGAACTGGGAGCCTTGTTATGCTGATGGGCGGGATGTAAATTGCCAACAACCACTCCGGAGAAGTGTATGGTGTTTCCTGAAACATCTAAAAAACAAAGCAACAGAACCTAGGGCACTTCCACTTATGGTCCTATAGCTTAGGGAAATTAAAATCAAAAAGACACAGCCACCCCAAAGTTTGGAACGGCTCTGTTTACAAGAACCTCATTTACAGTACAAGGTCAACATCGCAGAAAGTGAAAAATGGATAAAGAAGTTGTGGTATTTACTTACAAAGCAATATCACTCAGCAATGAAATCTGTGTCATCAGGCCCTTAGCAGCACAATGAGTGGATTCAGGTATGATGATTCTAACTGAAATAAGTCACACAGAAAAAGAAACATCATAAGATATCAGTAATACACGGAATGTAAACTTGGCTACACAGGAACTGAATTACAGAACAAAACAGGGTCTCAAATTTAGAAAACCAACTTATGCTTGCTTAAGGGTAAAGGTGAGTTGGGGTGCTGCATAAAACCAGAGATTGAAATGAACACAGATAAAGTTCCTTAAGCCAAATATGGAATAGACAAGAGCTACTCCTTGCTCAACGAAATGGACTCAACACCCCATATTAAACGCCTAAGAATGTACCTGACTAGTAAGTATCTTAAAACCTATGGATTGCTATGTCTCCGAAAGAGAATCAAGCATGTGTACAGGGGCATAAACGCAGCAGTGATAGGATTGGAGAAGTTCGTGAGCAAATGAAGACCCTTTGAAGTCATATTGCATGGTACCCATTCCACGGGTTTCAAATACCCAGGTTTAAGGTATTCTTCCTTCAGCTAAAACAGGCATGTGGAACCTAGAGTATGATCAACCATGTGATCGGGAGACGTGTTCAAATATGTCTCAGTTTTCCTCCCCTGGTACTCGGGTGCAACATTCCAGACGCTTTACTAACACTCTCCCCACTTGGAGAGTCAGTCCCTTTAACCTCCTGTTTGGCCCAGTTTGCAATTTCTGCGGAAGATGAACAGGAATAGCGAGAACCAATGAGAGACTAGCTGGAGGTGTCTGGACGGGCAAATTTAACTCTCATTTCCCACCAGGAAGAGGAATTAACCAAAGGCTCAGCGTGCCGTGCCGGAACCAGATTCGGGCCTGAAGCCATCCTGCGGTGTTGCGGCCAGGTCACAAGAAAGCGAGTTGAAGAAAGGAGCTCAGGGGCACTGTAATTCACAAACCTGCAGAGTTATAAATGACAGCTGTCGTCCAAAAATAGACTGAAGTAAGGCTGCCAAGAGGCGTTGAAAGCGGGGCAGAATTGCAGGAAACCGATTTCAGGAGGTAGACTGGAATTGCATTGAAAGCATAGGAAAAGAGGCAGAACATCCACAATGATGCACTTGGCCAAAAGGGGCGTATGCGTTTTTTCCTGAATATATTCAGGAAAAAACGCATACGCCCTTTTTGGCCAACCAAGCAAGCTTGCAAAGGAAATCTGCACTACAATGAAGTCTCACTTCCCCCCGGTCAAAAGGGCCATCTGAAAAAAGTGTAAAATCCAGAAAGGCAGGACAGGCCATGGAGAACTGGGAGCCTTGTTATGCTGATGGGCGGGATGTAAATTGCCAATAGACACTCTGGAGAAGTGTATGGTGTTTCCTGAAACATCTAAAAAACAAAGCAACAGAGCCTAGGGCACTTCCACTTATGGTCCTATAGCTTAGGGAAATTAAAATCAAAAAGACACAGCCACCCCAAAGTTTGGAACGCCTCCGTTTACAAGAACCTCGTTTACCATACAAGTTCAATATCACAGAAAGTGAAAAATGGATAAAGAACTTGTGATACTTACGTACAATGCAGTATCACTCAGCAATGAAATCTATGTCATCAGGCCCGTAGCAGCATAATGAGTAGATTCAGGTACGCTGATTCTAACTGAAATAAGTCACATAGAAAAAGAAACATCATAAGATATCACTAATACACGGAATGTAAACTTGGCTACAGAGGAACTGAATTCCAAAACAGAACAGGTTCTCAAATTATAAAACCAACTTATGCTTGCTTAAGGGGAAAGGTGAGTTGGGTTGCTGCATAAAACCAGAGATTGAAATGAGCACAGATAAAGTTCCTTAAGCCAAATATGGAATAGACAAGAGCTACTACTTGCTCAACGAAATGGACTCAACACCCCATATTAAACGCCTAAGAATGTACCTGACTAGTAAGTATCTTAAAACCTATGGATTGCTATGTCTCCGAAAGAGAACCAAGCATGTGTACAGGGGCATAAACGCAGCAGTGATAGGATTGGAGAGGTTCGGTGAGCAAATGAAGACCCTTTGAAGTCATATTGCATGGTACCCATTCCACGGGTTTCAACTACCCAGGTTTAAGGTATTCTTCCTTCAGCTAAAACATGCATGTGGAACGCAGAGTATGATCAACCATGTGATCGGGAGACGTGTTCAAATATGTCTCAGTTTTCCTCCCCTGGTACTCGGGTGCAACATTCCAGACGCTTTACTGACACTCTCTCAACATGGATAGTCAGCGCCTTTAACCTCCGGTTTGGCCCAGTTTGCAATTTCTGCGGAAGATGAACAGGAATAGCGAGAACCAATGAGAGGCTAGCTGGAGGTGTCTGGACGGGCAAATTTAACTCTCATTTCCCACAAGGAAGAGGAAATAACCAAAGGCTCAGCGTGCCGTACCGGAACCAGATTAGGACCTGAAGCCATCCTGCGGTGTTGCGGCCAGCTCAAAAGAAAGCGAGTTGAAGAAAGGAGCTCAGGGGCACTGTAATTCACAAACCTGCAGAGTTATAAATGACAGCTATCGTCCAAAAATAGACTGAAGTAAGGCTGCCAAGAGGACTTGAAAGCGGGGCAGAATTGCAGGAAACCGATTTCAGGAGGTAGACTGGAATTGCATTGAAAGCATAGGAAAAGAGGCAGAACGTCCACAATGATGCACTTGGCCAAAAAGGGCGTATGCGTTTTTTCCTGAATATATTCAGGAAAAAACGCATACGCCCTTTTTGGCCAACCAAGCAAGCTTGCAAAGGAAATCTGCACTACAATGAAGTCTCACTTCCCCCCGGTCAAAAGGGCCATCTGAAAAAAGTGTAAAATCCAGAAAGGCAGGACAGGCCATGGAGAACTGGGAGCCTTGTTATGCTGATGGGCGGGATGTAAATTGCCAACAACCACTCCGGAGAAGTGTATGGTGTTTCCTGAAACATCTAAAAAACAAAGCAACAGAACCTAGGGCACTTCCACTTATGGTCCTATAGCTTAGGGAAATTAAAATCAAAAAGACACAGCCACCCCAAAGTTTGGAACGGCTCTGTTTACAAGAACCTCGTTTACAGTACAAGTTCAACATCGCAGAAAGTGAAAAATGGATAAAGAAGTTGTGGTATTTACTTACAAAGCAATATCACTCAGCAATGAAATCTGTGTCATCAGGCCCTTAGCAGCACAATGAGTGGATTCAGGTATGATGATTCTAACTGAAATAAGTCACACAGAAAAAGAAACATCATAAGATATCAGTAATACACGGAATGTAAACTTGGCTACACAGGAACTGAATTACAGAACAGAACAGGGTCTCAAATTTAGAAAACCAACTTATGCTTGCTTAAGGGTAAAGGTGAGTTGGGATGCTGCATAAAACCAGAGATTGAAATGAGCACAGATAAAGTTCCTTAAGCCAAATATGGAATAGACAAGAGCTACTCCTTGCTCAACGAAATGGACTCAACACCGCATATTAAACGCCTAAGAATGTACCTGACTAGTAAGTATCTTAAAACCTATGGATTGCTATGTCTCCGAAAGAGAATCAAGCATGCGTACAGGGGCATAAACGCAGCAGTGATAGGATTGGAGAGGTTCGGTGAGCAAATGAAGACCCTTTGAAGTCATATTGCATGGTACCCATTCCACGGGTTTCAACTACCCAGGTTTTAGGTATTCTTCCTTCAGCTAAAACATGCATGTGGAACCCAGAGTATGATCAACCATGTGAACGGGAGACGTGTTCAAATATGTCTCAGTTTTCCTCCCCTGGTACTCGGGTGCAACATTCCAGACGCTTTACTAACACTCTCCCCACTTGGAGAGTCAGTGCCTTTAACCTCCTGTTTGGCCCAGTTTGCAATTTCTGCGGAAGATGAACAGGAATAGCGAGAACCAATGAGAGACTAGCTGGAGGTGTCTGGACGGGCAAATTTAACTCTCATTTCCCACCAGGAAGACGAAATAATCAAAGGCTCAGCGTGCCGTGCCGGACCAGATTAGGGCCTGAAGCCATCCTGCGGTGTTGCGGCCAGGTCACAAGAAAGCGAGTTGAAGAAAGGAGCTCAGGGGCACTGTAATTCACAAACCTGCAGAGTTATAAATGACAGCTATCGTCCAAAAATAGACAGAAGTAACGCTGTCAAGAGGACTTGAAAGCGGGGCAGAATTGCAGGAAACCGATTTCAGGAGGTAGACTGGAATTGCATTGAAAGCATAGGAAAAGAGGCAGAACGTCCACAATGATGCACTTGGCCAAAAACGGCGTATGTGTTTTTTCCTGAATATATTCAGGAAAAAACGCATACGCCCTTTTTGGCCAACCAAGCAAGCTTGCAAAGGAAATCTGCACTACAATGAAGTCTCACTTCCCCCCGGTCAAAAGGGCCATCTGAAAAAAGTGTAAAATCCAGAAAGGCAGGACAGGCCATGGAGAACTGGGAGCCTTGTTATGCTGATGGGCGGGATGTAAATTGCCAACAACCACTCCGGAGAAGTGTATGGTGTTTCCTGAAACATCTAAAAAACAAAGCAACAGAACCTAGGGCACTTCCACTTATGGTCCTATAGCTTAGGGAAATTAAAATCAAAAAGACACAGCCACCCCAAAGTTTGGAACGGCTCTGTTTACAAGAACCTCATTTACAGTACAAGGTCAACATCGCAGAAAGTGAAAAATGGATAAAGAAGTTGTGGTATTTACTTACAAAGCAATATCACTCAGCAATGAAATCTGTGTCATCAGGCCCTTAGCAGCACAATGAGTGGATTCAGGTATGATGATTCTAACTGAAATAAGTCACACAGAAAAAGAAACATCATAAGATATCAGTAATACACGGAATGTAAACTTGGCTACACAGGAACTGAATTACAGAACAAAACAGGGTCTCAAATTTAGAAAACCAACTTATGCTTGCTTAAGGGTAAAGGTGAGTTGGGGTGCTGCATAAAACCAGAGATTGAAATGAACACAGATAAAGTTCCTTAAGCCAAATATGGAATAGACAAGAGCTACTCCTTGCTCAACGAAATGGACTCAACACCCCATATTAAACGCCTAAGAATGTACCTGACTAGTAAGTATCTTAAAACCTATGGATTGCTATGTCTCCGAAAGAGAATCAAGCATGTGTACAGGGGCATAAACGCAGCAGTGATAGGATTGGAGAAGTTCGTGAGCAAATGAAGACCCTTTGAAGTCATATTGCATGGTACCCATTCCACGGGTTTCAAATACCCAGGTTTAAGGTATTCTTCCTTCAGCTAAAACAGGCATGTGGAACCTAGAGTATGATCAACCATGTGATCGGGAGACGTGTTCAAATATGTCTCAGTTTCCCTCCCCTGGTACTCGGGTGCAACATTCCAGACGCTTTACTAACACTCTCCCCACTTGGAGAGTCAGTCCCTTTAACCTCCTGTTTGGCCCAGTTTGCAATTTCTGCGGAAGATGAACAGGAATAGCGAGAACCAATGAGAGACTAGCTGGAGGTGTCTGGACGGGCAAATTTAACTCTCATTTCCCACCAGGAAGAGGAATTAACCAAAGGCTCAGCGTGCCGTGCCGGAACCAGATTAGGGCCTGAAGCCATCCTGCGGTGTTGCGGCCAGGTCACAAGAAAGCGAGTTGAAGAAAGGAGCTCAGGGGCACTGTAATTCACAAACCTGCAGAGTTATAAATGACAGCTATCGTCCAAAAATAGACTGAAGTAAGGCTGCCAAGAGGACTTGAAAGCGGGGCAGAATTGCAGGAAACCGATTTCAGGAGGTAGACTGGAATTGCATTGAAAGCATAGGAAAAGAGGCAGAACGTCCACAATGATGCACTTGGCCAAAAAGGGCGTATGCGTTTTTTCCTGAATATATTCAGGAAAAAACGCATACGCCCTTTTTGGCCAACCAAGCAAGCTTGCAAAGGAAATCTGCACTACAATGAAGTCTCACTTCCCCCCGGTCAAAAGGGCCATCTGAAAAAAGTGTAAAATCCAGAAAGGCAGGACAGGCCATGGAGAACTGGGAGCCTTGTTATGCTGATGGGCGGGATGTAAATTGCCAACAACCACTCGGGAGAAGTGTATGGTGTTTCCTGAAACATCTAAAAAACAAAGCAACAGAGCCTAGGGCACTGCCACTTATGGTCTTATAGCTTAGGGAAATTAAAATCAAAAAGACACAGCCACCCCAAAGTTTGGGACGCCTCTGTTTACAAGAACCTCGTTTACAGTACAAGTTCAACATCGCAGAAAGTGAAAAATGGATAAAGAAGTTGTGGTATTTACTTACAAAGCAATATTACTCAGCAATGAAATCTGTGTCATCAGGCCCTTAGCAGCACAATGAGTGGATTCAGGTATGATGATTCTAACTGAAATAAGTCACACAGAAAAAGAAACATCATAAGATATCAGTAATACACGGAATGTAAACTTGGCTACACAGGAACTGAATTACAGAACAGAACAGGGTCTCAAATTTAGAAAACCAACTTATGCTTGCTTAAGGGTAAAGGTGAGTTGGGGTGCTGCATAAAACCAGAGATTGAAATGAGCACAGATAAAGTTCCTTAAGCCAAATATGGAATAGACAAGAGCTACTCCTTGCTCAACGAAATGGACTCAAAACCCCATATTAAACGCCTAAGAATGTACCTGCCTAGTAA
This sequence comes from Delphinus delphis, assembly GCF_949987515.2. Lineage (NCBI taxonomy): Eukaryota > Metazoa > Chordata > Mammalia > Artiodactyla > Delphinidae > Delphinus > Delphinus delphis. The sequence continues at coordinate 58,032 of NW_027193048.1, forward strand.
GTATCTTAAAACCTATGGATTGCTATGTCTCCGAAAGAGAATCAAGCATGTGTACAGGGGCATAAACGCAGCAGTGATAGGATTGGAGATGTTCGGTGAGCAAATGAAGACCCTTTGAAGTCATATTGCATGGTACCCATTCCACGGGTTTCAAATACCCAGGTTTAAGGTATTCTTCCTTCAGCTAAAACAGGCATGTGGAACCTAGAGTATGATCAACCATGTGATCGGGAGATGTGTTCAAATATGTCTCAGTTTTCCTCCCCTGGTACTCGGGTGCAACATTCCAGACGCTTTACTAACACTCTCCCCACTTGGAGAGTCAGTCCCTTTAACCTCCTGTTTGGCCCAGTTTGCAATTTCTGCGGAAGATGAACAGGAATAGCGAGAACCAATGAGAGACTAGCTGGAGGTGTCTGGACGGGCAAATTTAACTCTCATTTCCCACCAGGAAGAGGAATTAACCAAAGGCTCAGCGTGCCGTGCCGGAACCAGATTAGGGCCTGAAGCCATCCTGCGGTGTTGCGGCCAGGTCACAAGAAAGCGAGTTGAAGAAAGGAGCTCAGGGGCACTGTAATTCACAAACCTGCAGAGTTATAAATGACAGCTATCGTCCAAAAATAGACTGAAGTAAGGCTGCCAAGAGGACTTGAAAGCGGGGCAGAATTGCAGGAAACCGATTTCAGGAGGTAGACTGGAATTGCATTGAAAGCATAGGAAAAGAGGCAGAACGTCCACAATGATGCACTTGGCCAAAAAGGGCGTATGCGTTTTTTCCTGAATATATTCAGGAAAAAACGCATACGCCCTTTTTGGCCAACCAAGCAAGCTTGCAAAGGAAATCTGCACTACAATGAAGTCTCACTTCCCCCCGGTCAAAAGGGCCATCTGAAAAAAGTGTAAAATCCAGAAAGGCAGGACAGGCCATGGAGAACTGGGAGCCTTGTTATGCTGATGGGCGGGATGTAAATTGCCAACAACCACTCGGGAGAAGTGTATGGTGTTTCCTGAAACATCTAAAAAACAAAGCAACAGAACCTAGGGCACTTCCACTTATGGTCCTATAGCTTAGGGAAATTAAAATCAAAAAGACACAGCCACCCCAAAGTTTGGGACGCCTCCGTTTACAAGAACCTCGTTTACCGTACAAGTTCAATATCACAGAAAGTGAAAAATGGATAAAGAAGTTGTGGTACTTACGTACAATGCAGTATCACTCAGCAATGAAATCTATGTCATCAGGCCCGTAGCAGCATAATGAGTGGATTCAGGTACGATGATTCTAACTGAAATAAGTCACACAGAAAAAGAAACATCATAAGATATCACTAATACACGGAATGTAAACTTGGCTACACAGGAACTGCATTCCAAAACAGAACAGGGTCTCAAATTTAGAAAACCAACTTATGCTTGCTTAAGGGGAAAGGTGAGTTGGGGTGCTGCATAAAACCAGAGATTGAAATGAGCACAGATAAAGTTCCTTAAGCCAAATATGGAATAGACAAGAGCTACTCCTTGCTCAACGAAATGGACTCAAAACCCCATATTAAACGCCTAAGAATGTACCTGACTAGTAAGTATCTTAAAACCTATGGATTGCTATGTCTCCAAAAGAGAATCAAGCGTGTGTACAGGGGCATAAACGCAGCAGTGATAGGATTGGAGAGGTTCGGTGAGCAAATGAAGACCCTTTGAAGTCATATTGCATGGTACCCATTACACGGGTCTCAACTCTCCAGGTTTAAGGTATTCTTCCTTCAGCTAAAACATGTATGTGGAACCCAGAGTATGATCAACCAGGTGATCGGGCGACGTGTTCAAATATGTCTCAGTTTTCCTCCCCTGGTACTCGGGTGCAACATTCCAGACGCTTTACTAACACTCTCCCGACTTGGAGAGTCAGTCCCTTTAACCTCCTGTTTGGCCCAGTTTGCAATTTCTGCGGAAGATGAACAGGAATAGCGAGAACCAATGAGAGGCTAGCTGGAGGTGTCTGGACGGGCAAATTTAACTCTCATTTCCCACCAGGAAGAGGAATTAACCAAAGGCTCAGCATGCCGGGCCGGAACCAGATTAGGGCCTGAAGCCATCCTGCGGTGTTGCGGCCAGCTCAAAAGAAAGCGAGTTGAAGAAAGGAGCTCCGGGGCACTGTAATTCACAAACCTGCAGAGTTATAAATGACAGCTATCGTCCAAAAATAGACTGAAGTAAGGCTGCCAAGAGGACTTGAAAGCGGGGCAGAATTGCAGGAAACCGATTTCAGGAGGTAGACTGGAATTGCATTGAAAGCATAGGAAAAGAGGCAGAACGTCCACAATGATGCACTTGGCCAAAAAGGGCGTATGCGTTTTTTCCTGAATATATTCAGGAAAAAACGCATACGCCCTTTTTGGCCAACCAAGCAAGCTTGCAAAGGAAATCTGCACTACAATGAAGTCTCACTTCCCCCCGGTCAAAAGGGCCATCTGAAAAAAGTGTAAAATCCAGAAAGGCAGGACAGGCCTTGGAGAACTGGGAGCCTTGTTATGCTGATGGGCGGGATGTAAATTGCCAACAACCACTGGGGAGAAGTGTATGGTGTTTCCTGAAACATCTAAAAAACAAAGCAACAGAACCTAGGGCACTTCCACTTATGGTCCTATAGCTTAGGGAAATTAAACTCAAAAAGACACAGCCACCCCAAAGTTTGGAACGGCTCTGTTTACAAGAACCTCGTTTACAGTACAAGTTCAACATCGCCGAAAGTGAAAAATGGAGAAAGAAGTTGTGGTATTTACTTACAAAGCAATATCACTCAGCAATGAAATCTGTGTCACAAGGCCCTTAGCAGCACAATGAGTGGATTCAGGTATGATGATTCTAACTGAAATAAGTCACACAGAAAAAGAAACATCATAAGATATCAGTAATACACGGAATGTAAACTTGGCTACACAGGAACTGAATTACAGAACAGAACAGGGTCTCAAATTTAGAAAACCAACTTATGCTTGCTTAAGGGGAAAGGTGAGTTGGGGTGCTGCATAAAACCAGAGATTGAAATGAGCACAGATAAAGTTCGTTAAGCCAAATATGGAATAGACAAGAGCTACTCCTTGCTCAACGAAATGGACTCAACACCGCATATTAAACGCCTAAGAATGTACCTGACTAGTAAGTATCTTAAAACCTATGGATTGCTATGTCTCCGAAAGAGAATCAAGCATGTGTACAGGGGCATAAACGCAGCAGTGATAGGATTGGAGAGGTTCGTGAGCAAATGAAGACCCTTTGAAGTCATATTGCATGGTACCCATTCCACGGGTTTCAACTACCCAGGTTTGAGGTATTCTTCCATCAGCTAAAACATGCATGTGGAACCTAGAGTATGATCAACCATGTGATCGGGAGACGTGTTCAAATATGTCTCAGTTTTCGTACCCTGGTACTCGGGTGCAACATTCCAGACGCTTTACTAACACTCTCCCCACTTGGAGAGTCAGTCCCTTTAACCTCCTGTTTGGCCCAGTTTGCAATTTCTGTGGAAGATGAACAGGAATAGCGAGAACAAATGAGAGACTAGCTGGAGGTGTCTGAACGGGCAAATTTAACTCTCATTTCCCACTAGGAAGAGGAATTAACCAAAGGCTCAGCGTGCCGTGCCGGAACCAGATTAGGGCCTGAAGCCATCCTGCGGTGTTGCGGGCAGCTCACAAGAAAGTGAGTTGAAGAAAGGAGCTCAGGGGCTCTGTAATTCACAAACCTGCAGAGTTATAAATGACAGCTATCGTCCAAAAATATACTGAAGTAAGGCTGCCAAGAGGACTTGAAAGCGGGGCAGAATTGCAGGATACCGATTTCAGGAGGTAGACTGGAATTGCATTGAAAGCGTAGGAAAAGAGGCAGAACGTCCACAATGATGCACTTTGCCAAAAGGGCATATGCGTTTTTTCCTGAATATATTCAGGAAAAAACGCATACGCCCTTTTTGGCCAACCAAGCAAGCTTGCAAAGGAAATCTGCACTACAATGAAGTCTCACTTCCCCCCGGTCAAAAGGGCCATCAGAATAAAGTGTAAAATCCAGAAAGGCAGGACAGGCCATGGAGAACTGGGAGCCTTGTTATGCTGATGGGCGGGATGTAAATTGCCAACAGACACTCGGGACAAGTGTATGGTGTTTCCTGAAACATCTAAAAAACAAAGCAACAGAGCCTAGGGCACTTCCACTTATGGTCCTATAGCTTAGGGAAATTAATATCAAAAAGACACAGCGACCCCAAAATTTGGGACGGCTCTTTTTACAGGAATCTCTTCTACGGCACAAGTTAAATATACCAGAGAGCAAATAATGCATAAAGAAGTTGCGGTACTTATGTACAACAGAATACCACTCAGCAATGAAATCTATGTCACCAGGCCCGTACCAGCATAATGAGTGGATTGAGGCACGATGATTCTAAGTGAAATAAGTCACACAGAAAAAGAAATATCATAAGGTATCACTAATACACGGAATGTGAACTTGGCTACACATGAACTGAATTACAAAACAGAACAGGGTCTCAAGTTTGGAAAACCAACTTATGCCTGCTTAAGGGGGAAGGTGAGTTGGGGTGCTGCATAAAAGCAGAGTTTGAAATTAGCACAGATACCATTCCATAAGCCAAATATGTAATAGACAAGAGCTACCCCTTGCTCAACGAAATGGATTCAACAATGAGGTATCACCTCACACCTGGTAGAATAGGCATCATTGAAAATCTACAAACAAAAAATGCTGGAAAGGGTGTGGAGAAAAGGAACCCTCTCCCACTATTGTTGGGAATATAAATTGATACAGTCATTATGGAGAACAATATGGAATTTCTTAAGAAACTAACAATAGAATTACCATATGATACAGCAATCCCAGTACTGGACATATACCCAGACAAAACCATAAATCAAAAAGAGTCATTCACCGCAATGTTCATTGCATCACTATTTACAATATCGAGGTAATGGAAGCAACCTAAATGCCCACAGACAGACGAATGCATAAAGCTGTGGTACATATATAAAATGGAATATTACTAAGCCATGAAAAGGCATGAAATTGGGTCATTTGTAGAGACGTCGATGGATCTAGAGACTGTCATACAGAGTGAAGTAAGTCAGAAAGAGAAAAACAAATCTTGTATATTCATGCATATATGTGGAACCTAGAAAAACTGTACAGATTAACCATTTTGCAAGGCATAAATAGAGCAACAGATGTAGACAACAAACGTATGGACAACAAGGGGGGAAAGCTGTTGGGGGGTGGTGGTGGGAGGAGTTGAGAGACTGGGATTGGCATGTATACATTTATATGTATAAAATAGATAACCAATAAGAACCTGCTGTATAAAAATATAAAATAAAATTCAAAATTAAAAAGAAATAAAATTTAAAAAATAAAACAGAAAAAACAATTATTCCCTGCACATACATGTATTTATATGAATAAATTATTTCCATGCTTATATCTGTAAATACAAAAAAGAGGAATAAAATCTACCTTGAACCAAAAATGAAAAAGAGAAAAAAAACACAGAACCCACCAGTTACACAGAGGAAAACCGTATCAGGGCACTTGCTCCAGTTGTAAACAATTCTGAAGTTGGTCAGTGGTGGGGAATCGTCTCCCATTCAGCCAGCAGCCCCCACGCAACAAGCGTCCTCATTGCAAAGCTGGGGCACCGTGCCGAGGCATCTGTGAGTAAACGTGAGCTGAGCCCCAGGCCAGTTGCTGCTGAACTATTCCCACCCGTCCCAGGTAAAACACCTGAATATATACAAGGACTTGAAAGCCTAGAGGAAGGGCCATAGAGCCACACGAGTGACAGCATGCCGGCCGACTTGGTGCCTGCAGGCCAGCCAGGATGGTCCTGGCCCTGGGTGCTCTTCTGGAAGATTTCCATTTCCCTGCCTGAGATACCTGTCCTGTCCCTGCCCCCACTGCTTTTTTCCTTCCTCACCTCTGCCCAGGGAGAAATTCCAGCAGCAGGTATGGGTGACACATCCTCTTCTTTAGCAGGTGGCAGCCTGGCAACTGCTGCAGAAAGTCCAGCAGAGCCCCACTCACACTGGGCCACCCACAAAGCCGTGGCCTCTCACTCCCTCCCACCAGCCCAGCCCCGAGACTGCTGACAGGGCAGAGAAAATGGCGTCAGGCACGGCTGCAGGGGCTCTTGCTGCCTGGAGTGGTATTTATATTGATCTCAACCCAGGCACACCTGGGGAGGGCTGGCCGGCACGGTAAGGCTGCCCAGGTCAGCCAATCATCACCCCTCAGGGGCTCACAGTTGCAGAAAATGGAACTTGCTGAACCGGCCAGGTCCAAGGAACAGGTGTGGGCTCCTGAGAGTCAGGATAGACAAGGGGCTGCAGCTTTGGCTTGTTTTCTAATCATTTTATCTGGCCCATGAGTGGGAGACAACTTCAAGAAAACCCTCTCCTAATGAGAGGAACCCAGGAGTCAGGGAGAGGAGGGGTGGGTGGTGGTTGGAGACAGAGGCCTGGTGCCCCGGGTGCAGTGGAAGTCTCTGGAAGACCAGGTGGAGGGAGGCCTCACGGAGTGATGCCCAGGGTCACAGACCTGTCGCAGCTGCTGTTTGTTAGTTCAAGTCCTGCTCTGAGGTGCTCTGTGTCAGCTCTGAGCGACAGGTGAGCTGGGGGTGCTCTGCAATGAGGGCTATGTGCACAGTTCCTGTGTGCCCAGCCCTGCCACGGTACCTGCAAGGGTAGCTCTGTATCCTGGGAGGGGCCTGACCACGAGAGCCCCGTGGGCTGGCGTGGGGGTGGGGTACCTGCCCAGGTGAGCTCCATATTCTGGGATTGGTCTGACCACGAGAGCCCCATGGGCTGCTGGGGACCTGGTAAATGATGTCAGGACAGTCAGTGAAGCCACCGAGGATGTACCTCCAGTTGCTCCTAATTCCTACACCCTGCTGGTCATTCTACCAACCACCAGGACATGGTATTCTGTATTAGTCTTCAATGATGCCTTCTTTTGTATTCCATTAGTCCCAGAGTCACAAGAAATTTTGGCTTGTGAGTGGCAGGACTCAACATACAACTAAAACAATACTTCCGGGCCGTCTGGCCCCAAGGGTGCAAAAATTCCCACACCATCTTTGGGGAAAGCTTAGCTAAAGACCTAAAAGTTCTACCTCTGGAAAAGGAAACCCTCCTTCAATATGCAGACGACATTCTGATCACCAGCCCTACTAAGGAGGCCTCTGAACTACCAAGCCAATAAAGGATAGAAGTTGTCCAAGAAAAAGCTCAAATATCACAGACTGCGGTGACCTGCCTGGGCTTCATTCTCACAGAAGGTCAGAGAAGCCCATCCCAGGAAAGGGAAGAAACCATTTTCAGCCTTACCCCTTTCTAAAACTAGAAGACAGCTTAGGGGTTCCTGGGGAGGCCAGGGTTTGCTGCTTCTGGATCCCTAACTACAGTCTACTAGCTGGGCCTCTATATGAAACACTGAAAGGAAAAGATGATGATCCTTTTGAATAGAATCCAGAAGTGGCCTTTCAAGAATGGAAAGAGCAGTCAATTCAGACCCTTGCCCTGGAACTCCCTAATTTAGCTAAACCCTTTGACCTTTACATTCCCGGTGAAAGGTGAATCGCCATTGGAGAATTAGTGCAAAAACTGGGACCACTTGAAATGGAACAATGCAAGAATGCCATCCAGGTAGGATAAACTACGGTCACTAAGGGGCTTGGCCCACTGCCACATCTGGCCAAGATACTGGCGGTATCTAAAAACCTGGAAATCAGCAGCCCAAAAGGCCACCTCCCTCCTAAGGGAAAAGGACCCCACGTGGTGATCCTAACCACCAACCATGCCCTGAAGTTGCAGGGTTCGCTCCGTGGGCACACCGACCTCGAGTGAGGAGGCCCTCCAACTCCAACATCCAGAGAGATAACCGGGGGCAACAGGGCACCATGACGACTCGTGTGAACATCACTTGACCTGGAGTTTCTCTCATAAAACAACAAGAGTGTGTCCCAAAAGAGTAGACTACTGCTTGCAGGACTTACTGCACCCAGAGGGGAGCTAATAATCTTGGCGGGGGAACAGTATACCACACTGTCACCATAGAAAAGCCTACAGACACCGTGATGATGGTGGCCAATAAGACCGGCTGGACTCCTGTTTACTTCAAAAGGCTGTTGACTCAGTAGCCATCATGGTCCTTGATCACCACTGACCCTGGACTGTCTGGGAGTTGAGCGGGCAGGGCTCTGACACCTGGTGCTGTTTGTACGTTAATTCAGGGGCCTAATTGAAGAAAGCGCAGACTACTGGTCAGAGCATCTAGGCTGGCAGAGACGGTCAGCCTAAGGTGGCCGAACAAATGTGGGGCGGGGTGAAACCGGCCCCCATAGCGTCTCTGCACATCTCTTTCCTGGACCCTTAAAGGTCATTAGAATCTATAACACTTCCAATGCTGGTGCTCAGGTGGACGAGCAGGGAGGCAGGGGTCCTGGGGACAATCAACGTCACCGGGAGGCTGCTGGGGAGAAGCTCTGAGCCTCGCCCCAGGGTATGAGGGCTCCCAACTCAGCACTCAGCAGTTACAGAAGAAGGGTCTGCACCCTCAGCACTCCAAGAATGAGGAACGGGACAAAAGGCAGAGGAGGGGTTTGTCCCCAGCAAAGCCCATTAAAAATCCCTGGGAGATAAAAATAGAATCTGGGCAATAAAGTCAAGTCTAACCTTTTTTATCCTTTGTGCTTTGTCTAATTTCACGTGCTCCTAGGGTCCCGCATGCAGAGGTTCCACACCCGGCACTTCAGACCAGATTTCCTAGTGCAGAATGGCTGGGTCGACACCTCAGCTCCTGGGGCCCAGTGCAGACTCCACGATATAGAGCCTGAGCTACAGCCAACCCGGCCCTCGAGAGCTCCGCCGCCTCCCTCCCTCCCACTGACTCTGACAGGATCTCTACACAGCAGCCCAGCCCACAGCCCACGGGGTAGTGCATGCTCTCACCTCTCCATTCTCTGATCAAAATATAAAGTTTCCTTTGCTTGTGAACCAAACTCAGTCTCGATCTGTTGGCCCCAATGACACTGGGCAGGGGGACACTTGTTGGGGTCCACTCTGGAGGATCAGTAACAGAAATTGAGACTATTGTAACCTCAATGAACAGATGTGTGAGCCAAACTGTAGTTAACATAGAACAGTGTATAAGGCTCGGGTAAAATAAGATGTTTTTAACACTTCCATTTGATATTTCCATCACTTTTTATAAGCAAGTTCAGTGAAAAGGTTTGTCTTATTTGTCAGGTCAATATTAGAGAAACGAAGTGATTTCTTTCCAAGGATGTACATCTAATAATCTTGGTTAAACCTTCAATCTTGTTTTAAATGCTTTTCCATTGAAAATGATACCTCTCTTTCAGCTCCCCCATTTCTGAGAAGTATAAAATCTTATAATTTATTATTACCAAAGGGGAAAGGTGGGAGGAGGGATAAATTAACAGTTTGGAATGAACACATACACACTGCTATGTATAAAATAGATCATCAACAAGGAACTACTGTATAGCACAGGGAACTACACTCAACATTTTGCAATAACCTATAAGGGGAAATAATCTGAAAAAGAATAGATATTTTTATTGACATCATCTATCAATGACAGTTAAAGTGTAGCCTAAGAGAAGCTGGTGGTGAGTGCTTCTGACCCTGAAGACTTCAATCATCTAAAGTTTGGACTCTGCCTACTTCCCAAGGCCCTTAATGAACATATGTGTAGCTGTAGCTTAAAAAATTCCCCAGTTTGGGTTTCGGGGAGACACTGATTTTGAAAAAGCCCTGGTGTTCTCCTTACATGAATGGGACTCTTCCTACTGCTAAAACATGTCTGTCACACCCAGAGGATGTTATACCGTCTGATCGGGAAGAGTTTGGAAAAGGCATCTCATCTCCTCATCTCCTGGTGCTCGGGTTCACCCCTCCAGCGTCTTTACTAACAGTCTCCCCACTTGGAGATGTCAGCACTGTCAACATCCTGTTGCGTACAGTTTGGAATTTGTCCAGAGGATGAAGCGGAAGGATGAGGAACAATGAGAGACAAGTCCTAGGTGTTCAGACAGGCACATGTCACTCTAATTTCCAATCAGGAAGACGAATTGACCAAAGGCTAGGGTTGCCCATGGAAACAGTATAGGGCTTGAGGAAATCCCGCTGCTTTGTGGCCAGTTCCCATAAACACAAGTTGAACAATGGAACTCAGGGGCAGTAAAATTCACAAAACTGCAGAGTTGAAAATATCCATCACTGAAAAATGTCTTGAGGAAAGTCAGAGAAAAGGACTTGTAAGCAAGGGAGAATGGCAGGAAAGGGATTTGAGGAGGTAGAAAGGACTCGCCATTAAGCACAAGAAAAGGAGCTGAACATTGCCAACATTGCAGTTGGCCAAAAAGGGTGTATGCGTTCTTTTCTGTATATATTCAAGAAAAGGGCATACACTTTTTTAGCCAACCAAACAGATGGGCACTGGAAGTCAATACTACAAAAGATATCACTTCGCATCAGTCAGAAGAGCCATCCTCATAAAGCGTAAACAACAGAAATGCAGGACAGGGCAACGAGAAGAGGGAGCCCTGTGAGACTTATAGTGGAAATGTATATTGCCAACGGCCATTCTGGAGAAGTGTATTGTGTTTACTAAAGCATCTAAAAAATGAGCTACAGAGCATAGGGCACTTGCACTCATGGGCGTATATCTTGGGAAAAACAAAAATCGAGAGGACACAGGCACCCCAATGTTTACCCCCTCTCTGTTTAAAAGATCCTCGACTAGGATATAACTTAAATGTCTCTGGAGGGAAAAAATGGATAGAGATGTGGTACTTAGGTAGAGTGGAATATTATTCAGCCTGGAAATCAATGAAATATGGCCAGTTGTAACAACTCCGGAGGAGTTACGTATGATCATTCTAAGTGACAGAATTCAAAAAGAAAAAGACACATATCATAAGATATCACTTAAAGGTGGAATCCAAAATGGCTACACATGAAATAAATTACAAAACAAAAACATAGTCAAATATGTAGAAAACACGCATAAGGCTGCTAAACGGGAAAGGTGGGGAGGGGTGAGGCATCATCCAAGAGGTTGAAATTAGCAAAGATACCATTCCAAATACCAAACTGATAATCAACAAGGCCTACACGGTAGCTAAAAGAACTGCACTCAGCACACTCAAGTCACCGGAAAAGAATATATACGACTGGTAAGAATCTGAAAAAGAATTTATTGATGTCTCTCTGTACGTGAATCAAGTGGATGTACAGCAGCAAGAAACAGAGCTTTGAAAATCAGCTGTAACCAATATAGTAATAAATTGAAAAAAATAAACGACAGAGAGACAGAGAAAACCTCTTACAACTTTTCCTCAGGGACGGTGATGCAACATGGATTGAACACATCTAGACCCACAGCAGGATGAGACATAAGGCTGGAAACTGTTTGCGCTAAGAGAAATGTGAGGTTGGGTGAGGAAATGCACACCCTTTAAAGTAATACTACCTGGTACCCATTCAATGGGTCCCAAATCTGCAGGTTCAAGGGATCTTCCTACAGCTAAAACATGCATGGAAAACCCAGAGGACTGTACACCATGTGATCGGGAGATGTGTCTAAAATGCACCTCATTTATCCTCTCCTGGTGCTCCTGTTCACCATTCCAGCCACGCTACTTAGAATCTCCCCACTTGGAGAATCAGCACATTTCAACTTCTGTTTCACACATTTTGCAAATTGTGAGGAGGATGAACGGGAAGAGGGGGAACCAATGAGAGAAGAGTTGTAGGGGTTTGGACGGGCACATATCACTCTAATTTCCCATTAAGAATAAGAATTAAAGAAAGGCTCAGCCTGCCTCGCCGGAGCCAAAATAGGGCCTGAAGCAATCCTGCGGGTTTGAGGCCAGCTCACAAAAGAGCAACTTAAAAAATGGAGCTCAGGGTCACTGCAATTCACAAACCTGCAGAGTTATAAATGAAAACTAACGTCCAAAAATATGTTGAGGTAAGGCAAAGAAGAGGATCTGAATGCAAGACAGAATTGCAAGAAACAGATTTCAAGAGATAGATTGGACTCGTCTTTAACGCACATGAAAAGCGGCAGAATTTCGACAATGATGCAGTTGGCCCAAAAGGGCGTATGCGTTTTTTCCTGATTATATCCAGGAAAAAACGCATACGCACTTTATGGGCAATGAAGCAAGCAAGCAATGCAAATGTGCACAACAAAGAAGTCTCACTTCCCCCCGGTCAAAAGGGCCATCCTAAAAAATTGTAAAAACCAGAAATGCAGGACAGGCCATGGAGAACAGGGAGCCTTTATACGCTGATGGGCAGTGTGTGAACTGCCGAGAGCCACTCTGGAGAAGTGTATGGTGGTTCCTAAATCATCTAAAAAACAGAGCTACAGAGCATAGGACACTTCCAATCATGGGAGTATATCTAGGGAAGTCTAAAAATCAACAAGACACAAGCACACCACAGTTTAGGGCTACTCTGTTTACAAGAACCTCAACTTCAGTACACCTTAAATATCCCAGGAAAGAGAACAATGGATAAAGAAGATGTGGTACTTATGTACAATGGAATATCTCTTCACCATGAAATCAATGTAATAAGGCTAGTAGAAGGATAAAGAGTGGATTTAGGTCCGATAATACTACTTGAAATAAGTCAAACAGAAAAAGAAACATATCATAAGATATCACTTATAGAGGGAGGGTAAATATGGCTGCACAAGAAATGAATTACAGAACAGAACAGTGTCTCACATTTAGAAAACACACTTATGTCAGCTTAAGGGGAAAGGAGAGGTGGGGTGATGCATAAAACCAGAGTTTGAAATTAGCACAGATACCGTTCAATAAACCAAATAGGTATTAGACAAGATCTACACCTTGCTCAATGAACTGGCCTCAACACACCCTATACACCGCAGAGAAATATATCTGAGGAATAAGAATCTTAAAACCCATGTATTGATATATCTCCATAAGGGAATCAAGTGTGTGCAGAGCGGCACAAACACAGCAGTGAAAAGGAGCTAAACCCCATTATAGAAATAAATTTTAAAAACAAAACGCTGAAACAATGAAAGAGAGAAAAATTCTTACAAAATTCGCTCAGGGGCTGTGATGCAACCTGGATTGACCACATATAAACCCACAGCTGGATAAGACATAAGGCTGGACACTTGGGGCTGACAGGATTGGTGAGCTTTGGTGAGCAACTGCCGAAAGTTTAATGCAATACTTCATGCTATTCATTCCAAGGGTCCCAACACTCCAGGTAGAAGGGAATCTTCCTACAGCTAAACCATGCTTGGGAAACCCAGCGACTGGTATACCATATGATCGGGAAAGGTTTCTAAAACGCACCTCATTTTTCCTCTCCTGGGGCTCCGGATCGACATTCCAGCCGCTTTACTAACAACATCCCCACATGGAGTCAATGCCTTTAAGTTCTGGTATCGCACAGTCTGCAGTTAGTGCAGAGGATGAATGGGAATAGGGGGAACCAGTGAGAAACTAGCTGTAGCGGTTTCAATGGGCACATGTCACTCTAATATCACATCAGTAAGAAGAATTAACCAAAGGCACAGCAAGGTGCCCCAGAAGAAAAATAGGGCTTCAAGGAATCCTGTGGTTACGGGGCAAGACCACAAAAATAAGAGCTAAAAAATGGACCTAAGGGCCACTGCAATTCAAAAACCTGCAGAGTTATAAAGGCCAACTATTTTTAAAAAATATATTGAGGTAAGGCTATGAAGAGGCATTGAAAGCAAGGCAGAATTGCAGGAAACCGATTTCAGGAGGTAGACTGGAATTGCATTGAAAACATATGAAGAGAGTCAGAAACTCGACAATGATGCACTTGGCCAAAAAGGGCGTATGCGTTTTTTCCTGAATATATTCAGGAAAAAACGCATACGCACTTTTTGGCCAACCAAGCAAGCTTGCAAAGGAAATCTGCACTACAATGAAGTCTCACTTCCCCCCGGTCAAAAGGGCCATCTGAAAAAAGTGTAAAATCCAGAAAGGCAGGACAGGCCATGGAGAACTGGGAGCCTTGTTATGCTGATGGGCGGGATGTAAATTGCCAACAGCCACTCTGGAGAAGTGTATGGTGTTTCCTGAAACATCTAAAAAACAAAGCAACAGAGCCTAGGGCACTTCCACTTATGGTCCTATAGCTTAGGGAAATTAAAATCAAAAAGACACAGCCACCCCAAAGTTTGGGACAGCTCTGTTTACAAGAACCTCGTTTACGGTACAAGTTCAATATCGCAGAAAGTGAAAAATGGATAAAGAACTTGTGGTACTTATGTACAATGCAATATCACTGAGCAATGAAATCTATGTAATCAGGCCCGTAGCAGCATAATGAGTGGATTCAGGTATGATGATTCGAACTGAAATAAGTCACACAGAAAAGAAACATCATAAGATATCACTAATACACAGAATGTGAACTTGGCTACACATGAACTGAATTACAAAACAGAACAGTGTCTCAAGTTTAGAAAACCAACTTATGCTTGCTTAAGGGGGAAGGTGAGTTGGGGTGCTGCATAAAACCAGAGATTGAAATGAGCACAGATAAAGTTCCTTAAGCCAAATATGGAATAGACAAGAGCTACTCCTTGCTCAACGAAATGGACTAAACACCCCATATTAAACGCCTAAGAATGTAACTGACTAGTAAGTATCTTAAAACCTATGGATTGCTATGTCTCCAAAAGAGAATCAAGCGTGTGTACAAGGGCATAAACGCAGCAGTGATAGGATTGGAGAGGTTCGGTGAGCAAATGAAGACCCTTTAGGTCATATTGCATGGTACCCATTACAAGGGTCTCAACTCTCCAGGTTTAAGGTATTCTTCCTTCAGCTAAAACATGCATGTGGAACCCAGAGTATGATCAACCGTGTGAACGGGAGACGTATTCAAATATGTCTCAGTTTTCCTCCCCTGGTACTCGGGTGCAACATTCCAGACGCTTTACTAACACTCTCCCCACTTGGAGAGTCAGCACCTTTAACCTCCTGTTTGGCCCCGTTTGCAATTTCGGCGGAAGATGAACAGGAATAGGGAGAACCAATGAGAGACCAGCTGGAGGTGTCTGCACGGGCAAATTTAACTCTCATTTCCCACCAGAAAGAGGAAATAACCAAAGGCTCAGCATGCCGTGCCGGAACCAGATTAGGGCCTGAAGCCATTCAGCGGACTTGCGGCCAGCTCACAAGAAAACGAGTTGAAGAAAGGAGCTCAGGGGCACTGTAATTCACAAACCTGCAGAGTTATAAATGACAGCTATCATCCAAAAATATACTGAAGTAAGGCTGCCAAGAGGACTTGAAAGCGGGGCAGAATTGCAGGAAACCGATTTCAGGAGGTAGACTGGAATTGCATTGAAAGCATAGGAAAAGAGGCAGAACGTCCACAATGATGCACTTGGCCAAAAAGGGCGTATGCGTTTTTTCCTGAATATATTCAGGAAAAAACGCATACGCCCTTTTTGGCCAACCAAGCAAGCTTGCAAAGGAAATCTGCACTACAATGAAGTCTCACTTCCCCCAGGTCAAAAGGGCCATCTGAAAAAAGTGTAAAATCCAGAAAGGCAACAGGCCATGAAGAACTGGGAGGCTTGTTATGCTGAATGGCGGGATGTAAATTGCCAACAACCACTCGGGAGAAGTGTATGGTGTTTCCTGAAACATCTAAAAAACAAAGCAACAGAGCCTAGGGCACTTCCACTTATGGTCCTATAGCTTAGGGAAATTAAAATCAAAAAGGCACAGCCACCCCAAAGTTTGGAACGGCTCTGTTTACAAGAACCTCGTTTACAGTACAAGTTCAACATCGCAGAAAGTGAAAAATGGATAAAGAAGTTGTGGTATTTACTTACAAAGCAATATCACTCAGCAATGAAATCTGTGTCATCAGGCCCTTAGCAGCACAATGAGTGGATTCAGGTATGATGATTCTAACTGAAATAAGTCACACAGAAAAAGAAACATCATAAGATATCAGTAATACACGGAATGTAAACTTGGCTACACAGGAACTGAATTACAGAACAGAACAGGGTCTCAAATTTAGAAAACCAACTTATGCTTGCTTAAGGGTAAAGGTGAGTTGGGGTGCTGCATAAAACCAGAGATTGAAATGAGCACAGATAAAGTTCCTTAAGCCAAATATGGAATAGACAAGAGCTACTCCTTGCTCAACGAAATGGACTCAACACCGCATATTAAACGCCTAAGAATGTACCTGACTAGTAAGTATCTTAAAACCTATGGATTGCTATGTCTCCGAAAGAGAATCAAGCATGTGTACAGGGGCATAAACGCAGCAGTGATAGGATTGGAGAGGTTCGGTGAGCAAATGAAGACCCTTTGAAGTCATATTGCATGGTACCCATTACACGGGTCTTAACTCTCCAGGTTTAAGGTATTCTTCCTTCAGCTAAAACATGCATGTGGAACCCAAGTATGATCAACCATGTGAACGGGAGACGTGTTCAAATATGTCTCAGTTTTCCTCCCTGGTACTCGTGTGCAACATTCCAGACGCTTTACTAACACTCTCCCCACTTGGAGACTCAGCGCCTTTAACCTCCTGTTTGGCCCAGTTTGCAATTTCTGCGGAAGATGAACAGGAATAGCGAGAACCAATGAGAGACTAGCTGGAGGTGTCTGGACGGGCAAATTTAACTCTCATTTCCCACCAGGAAGAGGAAATAACCAAAGGCTCAGCGTGCCGTGCCGGCACCAGATTAGGGCCTGAAGCCATCCTGCGGTGTTGCGGCCTGCTCAAAAGAAAGCGAGTTGAAAAAAGGAGCTCAGGGGCACTGTAATTCACAAACCTGCAGAGTTATAAATGACAGCTATCGTCCAAAAATATACTGAAGTAAGGCTGCCAAGAGGACTTGAAAGCGGGGCAGAATTGCAGGAAACCTATTTCAGGAGGTAGACTGGAATTGCATTGAAAGCATAGGAAAAGAGGCAGAACGTCCACAATGATGCACTTGGCCAAAAAGGGCGTATGCGTTTTTTCCTGAATATATTCAGGAAAAAACGCATACGCCCTTTTTGGCCAACCAAGCAAGCTTGCAAAGGAAATCTGCACTACAATGAAGTCTCACTTCTCCCCGGTCAAAAGGGCCATCTGAAAAAAGTGTAAAATCCAGAAAGGCAGGACAGGCCATGGAGAACTGGGAGCCTTGTTATGCTGATGGGCGGGATGTAAATTGCCAACAGACACTCGGGAGAAGTGTATGGTGTTTCCTGAAACATCTAAAAAACAAAGCAACAGAGCCTAGGGCACTTCCATTTATGGTCCTATAGCTTAGGGAAATTAAAATCAAAAAGACACAGCCACCCCAAAGTTTGGGATGCCTCCGTTTACAAGAACCTCGTTTACCGTACAAGTTCAATATCACAGAAAGTGAAAAATGGATAAAGAACTTGTGGTACTTACGTACAATGCAGTATCACTCAGCAATGAAATCTATGTCATCAGGCCCGTAGCAGCATAATGAGTGGATTCAGGTACGATGATTCTAACTGAAATAAGTCACACAGAAAAAGAAACATCATAAGATATCAGTAATACACGAAATGTAAACTTGGCTACACAGGAACTGCATTCCAAAACAGAACAGGGTCTCAAATTTAGAAAACGAACGTATGCTTGCTTAAGGGGAAAGGTGAGTTGGGGTGCTGCATAAAACCAGAGATTGAAATGAGCACAGATAAAGTTCCTTAAGCCAAATATGGAATAGACAAGAGCTACTCCTTGCTCAACGAAATGGACTCAAAACCCCATATTAAACGCCTAAGAATGTACCTGACTAGTAAGTATCTTAAAACCTATGGATTGCTATGTCTCCAAAAGAGAATCAAGCGTGTGTACAGGGGCATAAACGCAACAGTGATAGGATTGGAGAGGTTCAGTGAGCAAATGAAGACCCTTTGAAGTCATATTGCATGGTACCCATTACACGGGTCTCAACTCTCCAGGTTTAAGGTATTCTTCCTTCAGCTAAAACATGCATGTTGAACCCAGAGTATGATCAACCATGTGAACGGGAGACGTGTTCAAATATGTCTCAGTTTTCCTCCCCTGGTACTCGGGTGCAACATTCCAGACGCTTTACTAACACTCTCCCGACTTGGAGAGTCAGTCCCTTTAACCTCCTGATTGGCCCAGTTTGCAATTTCTGTGGAAGATGAACAGGAATAGCGAGAACCAATGAGAGGCTAGCTGGAGGTGTCTGGACGGGCAAATTTACCTCTGATTTCCCACCAGGAAGAGAAATTAACCAAAGGCTCAGCGTGCCGTGCCGGAACCAGATTAGGGCCTGAAGCCATCCAGCGGTCTTGCGGCCAGCTCACAAGAAAGCAAGTTGAAGAAAGGAGCTCAGGGGCACTGTAATTCACAAACCTGCAGAGTTATAAATGACAGCTATCGTCCAAAATTAGACTGAAGTAAGGCTGCCAAGAGGACTTGAAAGCGGGGTAACATTGCAGGAAACCGATTTCAGGAGGTAGACTGGAATTGCATTGAAAGCATAGGAAAAGAGGCAGAACGTCCACAATGATGCACTTGGCCAAAAAGGGCGTATGCGTTTTTTCCTGAATATATTCAGGAAAAAACGCATACGCCCTTTTTGGCCAACCAAGCAAGCTTGCAAAGGAAATCTGCACTACAATGAAGTCTCACTTCTCCCCGGTCAAAAGGGCCATCTGAAAATAGTGTAAAATCCAGAAAGGCAGGACAGGCCATGGAGAACTGGGAGCCTTGTTATGCTGATGGGCGGGATGTAAATTGCCAACAGACACTCGGGAGAAGTGTATGGTGTTTCCTGAAACATCTAAAAAACAAAGCAACAGAGCCTAGGGCACTTCCATTTATGGTCTTATAGCTTAGGGAAATTAAAATCAAAAAGACACAGCCACCCCAAAGTTTGGGACGCCTCCGTTTACAAGAACCTCGTTTACCGTTCAAGTTCAATATCACAGAAAGTGAAAAATGGATAAAGAACTTGTGGTACTTACGTACAATGCAGTATCACTCAGCAATGAAATCTATGTCATCAGGCCCGTAGCAGCATAATGAGTGGATTCAGGTACGATGATTCTAACTGAAATAAGTCACACAGAAAAAGAAACATCATAAGATATCAGTAATACACGGAATGTAAACTTGGCTACACAGGAACTGCATTCCAAAACAGAACAGGGTCTCAAATTTAGAAAACGAACGTATGCTTGCTTAAGGGGAAAGGTGAGTTGGGGTGCTGCATAAAACCAGAGATTGAAATGAGCACAGATAAAGTTCCTTAAGCCAAATATGGAATAGACAAGAGCTACTCCTTGCTCAACGAAATGGACTCAAAACCCCATATTAAACGCCTAAGAATGTACCTGACTAGTAAGTATCTTAAAACCTATGGATTGCTATGTCTCCAAAAGAGAATCAAGCGTGTGTACAGGGGCATAAACGCAGCAGTGATAGGATTGGAGAGGTTCAGTGAGCAAATGAAGACCCTTTGAAGTCATATTGCATGGTACCCATTACAGGGGTCTCAACTCTCCAGGTTTGAGGTATTCTTCCTTCAGCTAAAACATGCATGTTGAACCCAGAGTATGATCAACCATGTGAACGGGAGACGTGTTCAAATATGTCTCAGTTTTCCTCCCCTGGTACTCGGGTGCAACATTCCAGACGCTTTACTAACACTCTCCCGACTTGGAGAGTCAGTCCCTTTAACCTCCTGATTGGCCCAGTTTGCAATTTCTGTGGAAGATGAACAGGAATAGCGAGAACCAATGAGAGGCTAGCTGGAGGTGTCTGGACGGGCAAATTTACCTCTGATTTCCCACCAGGAAGAGAAATTAACCAAAGGCTCAGCGTGCCGTGCCGGAACCAGATTAGGGCCTGAAGCCATCCAGCGGTCTTGCGGCCAGCTCACAAGAAAGCAAGTTGAAGAAAGGAGCTCAGGGGCACTGTAATTCACAAACCTGCAGAGTTATAAATGACAGCTATCGTCCAAAAATAGACTGAAGTAAGGCTGCCAAGAGGACTTGAAAGCGGGGCAACATTGCAGGAAACCGATTTCAGGAGGTAGACTGGAATTGCATTGAAAGCATAGGAAAAGAGGCAGAACGTCCACAATGATGCACTTGGCCAAAAAGGGCGTATGCGTTTTTTCCTGAATATATTCAGGAAAAAACGCATACGCCCTTTTTGGCCAACCAAGCAAGCTTGCAAAGGAAATCTGCACTACAATGAAGTCTCACTTCCCCCTGGTCAAAAGGGCCATCTGAAAAAAGTGTAAAATCCAGAAAGGCAGGACAGGCCATGGAGAACTGGGAGCCTTGTTATGCTGATGGGCGGGATGTAAATTGCCAATAGACACTCAGGAGAAGTGTATGGTGTTTCCTGAAACATCTAAAAACAAAGAAACAGAGCCTAGGGCACTTCCACTTATGGTCCTATAGCTTAGGGAAATTAAAATCAAAAAGACACAGCCACCCCAAAGTTTGGGACGCCTCCGTTTACAAGATCCTCGTTTACCGTACAAGTTCAATATCACAGAAAATGAAAAATGGCTAAAGAACTTGTGGTACTTACGTACAATGCAGTATCACTCAGCAATGAAATCTATGTCATCAGGCCCGTAGCAGCATAATGAGTGGATTCAGGTATGATGATTGTAACTGAAATAAGTCACACAGAAAAAGAAACATCATAAGATATCAGTAATACACGGAATGTAAACTTGGCTACACAGGAACTGAATTACAGAACAGAACAGGGTCTCAAATTTAGAAAACCAACTTATGCTTGCTTAAGGGTAAAGGTGAGTTGGGGTGCTGCATAAAACCAGAGATTGAAATGAGCACAGATAAAGTTCCTTAAGCCAAATATGGAATAGACAAGAGCTACTCCTTGCTCAACGAAATGGACTCAACACCGCATATTAAACGCCTAAGAATGTACCTGACTAGTAAGTATCTTAAAACCTATAGATTGCTATGTCTCCGAAAGAGAA
The DNA here is from genome assembly GCF_949987515.2 of Delphinus delphis. Lineage (NCBI taxonomy): Eukaryota > Metazoa > Chordata > Mammalia > Artiodactyla > Delphinidae > Delphinus > Delphinus delphis. The sequence goes on from NW_027193048.1 coordinate 79,149, forward strand.
TCAAGCATGTGTACAGGGGCATAAACGCAGCAGTGATAGGATTGGAGAGGTTCGGTGAGCAAATGAAGACCCTTTGAAGTCATATTGCATGGTACCCATTCCACGGGTTTCAACTACCCAGGTTTTAGGTATTCTTCCTTCAGCTAAAACATGCATGTGGAACCCAGAGTAGGATCAACCATGTGATCGGGAGACGTGTTCAAATATGTCTCAGTTTTCCTCCCCTGGTACTCGGGTGCAACATTCCAGACGCTTTACTAACACTCTCCCCACTTGGAGAGTCAGCGCCTTTAACCTCCTGTTTGGCCCAGTTTGCAATTTCTGCGGAAGATGAACAGGAATAGCGAGAACCAATGAGAGGCTAGCTGGAGGTGTCTGGACGGGCAAATTTAACTCTCATTTCCCACCAGGAAGAGGAATTAACCAAAGGCTCAGCGTGCCGTGCCAGAACCAGATTAGGGCCTGAAGACATCCTGCGGTGTTGCGGCCAGGTCACAAGAAAGCGAGTTGAAGAAAGGAGCTCAGGGGCACTGTAATTCACAAACCTGCAGAGTTATAAATGACAGCTATCGTCCAAAAATACACTGAAGTAAGGCTGCCAAGAGGACTTGAAAGCGGGGCAGAATTGCAGGAAACCAATTTCAGGAGGTAGACTGGAATTGCATTGAAAGCATAGGAAAAGAGGCAGAACGTCCACAATGATGCACTTGGCCAAAAAGGGCGTATGCGTTTTTTCCTGAATATATTCAGGAAAAAACGCATACGCCCTTTTTGGCCAACCAAGCAAACTTGCAAAGGAAATCTGCCCTACAATGAAGTCTCACTTCTCCCCGGTCAAAAGGGCCATCTGAAAAAAGTGTAAAATCCAGAAAGGCAGGACAGGCCATGGAGAACTGGGAGCCTTGTTATGCTGATGGGCAGGATGTAAATTGCCAACAGACACTCAGGAGAAGTGTATGGTGTTTCCTGAAACATCTAAAAACAAAGAAACAGAGCCTAGGGCACTTCCACTTATGGTCCTATAGCTTAGGGAAATTAAAATCAAAAAGACACAGCCACCCCAAAGTTTGGGACGCCTCCGTTTACAAGATCCTCGTTTACCGTACAAGTTCAATATCACAGAAAGTGAAAAATGGATAAAGAACTTGTGGTACTTACGTACAATGCAGTATCACTCAGCAATGAAATCTATGTCATCAGGCCCGTAGCAGCATAATGAGTGGATTCAGGTACGATGATTCTAACTGAAATAAGTCACACAGAAAAAGAAACATCATAAGATATCAGTAATACACGAAATGTAAACTTGGCTACACAGGAACTGCATTCCAAAACAGAACAGGGTCTCAAATTTAGAAAACGAACGTATGCTTGCTTAAGGGGAAAGGTGAGTTGGGGTGCTGCATAAAACCAGAGATTGAAATGAGCACAGATAAAGTTCCTTAAGCCAAATATGGAATAGACAAGAGCTACTCCTTGCTCAACGAAATGGACTCAAAACCCCATATTAAACGCCTAAGAATGTACCTGACTAGTAAGTATCTTAAAACCTATGGATTGCTATGTCTCCAAAAGAGAATCAAGCGTGTGTACAGGGGCATAAACGCAACAGTGATAGGATTGGAGAGGTTCAGTGAGCAAATGAAGACCCTTTGAAGTCATATTGCATGGTACCCATTACACGGGTCTCAACTCTCCAGGTTTAAGGTATTCTTCCTTCAGCTAAAACATGCATGTTGAACCCAGAGTATGATCAACCATGTGAACGGGAGACGTGTTCAAATATGTCTCAGTTTTCCTCCCCTGGTACTCGGGTGCAACATTCCAGACGCTTTACTAACACTCTCCCGACTTGGAGAGTCAGTCCCTTTAACCTCCTGATTGGCCCAGTTTGCAATTTCTGTGGAAGATGAACAGGAATAGCGAGAACCAATGAGAGGCTAGCTGGAGGTGTCTGGACGGGCAAATTTACCTCTGATTTCCCACCAGGAAGAGAAATTAACCAAAGGCTCAGCGTGCCGTGCCGGAACCAGATTAGGGCCTGAAGCCATCCAGCGGTCTTGCGGCCAGCTCACAAGAAAGCAAGTTGAAGAAAGGAGCTCAGGGGCACTGTAATTCACAAACCTGCAGAGTTATAAATGACAGCTATCGTCCAAAATTAGACTGAAGTAAGGCTGCCAAGAGGACTTGAAAGCGGGGTAACATTGCAGGAAACCGATTTCAGGAGGTAGACTGGAATTGCATTGAAAGCATAGGAAAAGAGGCAGAACGTCCACAATGATGCACTTGGCCAAAAAGGGCGTATGCGTTTTTTCCTGAATATATTCAGGAAAAAACGCATACGCCCTTTTTGGCCAACCAAGCAAGCTTGCAAAGGAAATCTGCACTACAATGAAGTCTCACTTCTCCCCGGTCAAAAGGGCCATCTGAAAATAGTGTAAAATCCAGAAAGGCAGGACAGGCCATGGAGAACTGGGAGCCTTGTTATGCTGATGGGCGGGATGTAAATTGCCAACAGACACTCGGGAGAAGTGTATGGTGTTTCCTGAAACATCTAAAAAACAAAGCAACAGAGCCTAGGGCACTTCCATTTATGGTCTTATAGCTTAGGGAAATTAAAATCAAAAAGACACAGCCACCCCAAAGTTTGGGACGCCTCCGTTTACAAGAACCTCGTTTACCGTTCAAGTTCAATATCACAGAAAGTGAAAAATGGATAAAGAACTTGTGGTACTTACGTACAATGCAGTATCACTCAGCAATGAAATCTATGTCATCAGGCCCGTAGCAGCATAATGAGTGGATTCAGGTACGATGATTCTAACTGAAATAAGTCACACAGAAAAAGAAACATCATAAGATATCAGTAATACACGGAATGTAAACTTGGCTACACAGGAACTGCATTCCAAAACAGAACAGGGTCTCAAATTTAGAAAACGAACGTATGCTTGCTTAAGGGGAAAGGTGAGTTGGGGTGCTGCATAAAACCAGAGATTGAAATGAGCACAGATAAAGTTCCTTAAGCCAAATATGGAATAGACAAGAGCTACTCCTTGCTCAACGAAATGGACTCAAAACCCCATATTAAACGCCTAAGAATGTACCTGACTAGTAAGTATCTTAAAACCTATGGATTGCTATGTCTCCAAAAGAGAATCAAGCGTGTGTACAGGGGCATAAACGCAGCAGTGATAGGATTGGAGAGGTTCAGTGAGCAAATGAAGACCCTTTGAAGTCATATTGCATGGTACCCATTACAGGGGTCTCAACTCTCCAGGTTTGAGGTATTCTTCCTTCAGCTAAAACATGCATGTTGAACCCAGAGTATGATCAACCATGTGAACGGGAGACGTGTTCAAATATGTCTCAGTTTTCCTCCCCTGGTACTCGGGTGCAACATTCCAGACGCTTTACTAACACTCTCCCGACTTGGAGAGTCAGTCCCTTTAACCTCCTGATTGGCCCAGTTTGCAATTTCTGTGGAAGATGAACAGGAATAGCGAGAACCAATGAGAGGCTAGCTGGAGGTGTCTGGACGGGCAAATTTACCTCTGATTTCCCACCAGGAAGAGAAATTAACCAAAGGCTCAGCGTGCCGTGCCGGAACCAGATTAGGGCCTGAAGCCATCCAGCGGTCTTGCGGCCAGCTCACAAGAAAGCAAGTTGAAGAAAGGAGCTCAGGGGCACTGTAATTCACAAACCTGCAGAGTTATAAATGACAGCTATCGTCCAAAAATAGACTGAAGTAAGGCTGCCAAGAGGACTTGAAAGCGGGGCAACATTGCAGGAAACCGATTTCAGGAGGTAGACTGGAATTGCATTGAAAGCATAGGAAAAGAGGCAGAACGTCCACAATGATGCACTTGGCCAAAAAGGGCGTATGCGTTTTTTCCTGAATATATTCAGGAAAAAACGCATACGCCCTTTTTGGCCAACCAAGCAAGCTTGCAAAGGAAATCTGCACTACAATGAAGTCTCACTTCCCCCTGGTCAAAAGGGCCATCTGAAAAAAGTGTAAAATCCAGAAAGGCAGGACAGGCCATGGAGAACTGGGAGCCTTGTTATGCTGATGGGCGGGATGTAAATTGCCAATAGACACTCAGGAGAAGTGTATGGTGTTTCCTGAAACATCTAAAAACAAAGAAACAGAGCCTAGGGCACTTCCACTTATGGTCCTATAGCTTAGGGAAATTAAAATCAAAAAGACACAGCCACCCCAAAGTTTGGGACGCCTCCGTTTACAAGATCCTCGTTTACCGTACAAGTTCAATATCACAGAAAATGAAAAATGGATAAAGAACTTGTGGTACTTACGTACAATGCAGTATCACTCAGCAATGAAATCTATGTCATCAGGCCCGTAGCAGCATAATGAGTGGATTCAGGTATGATGATTGTAACTGAAATAAGTCACACAGAAAAAGAAACATCATAAGATATCAGTAATACACGGAATGTAAACTTGGCTACACAGGAACTGAATTACAGAACAGAACAGGGTCTCAAATTTAGAAAACCAACTTATGCTTGCTTAAGGGTAAAGGTGAGTTGGGGTGCTGCATAAAACCAGAGATTGAAATGAGCACAGATAAAGTTCCTTAAGCCAAATATGGAATAGACAAGAGCTACTCCTTGCTCAACGAAATGGACTCAACACCGCATATTAAACGCCTAAGAATGTACCTGACTAGTAAGTATCTTAAAACCTATAGATTGCTATGTCTCCGAAAGAGAATCAAGCATGTGTACAGGGGCATAAACGCAGCAGTGATAGGATTGGAGAGGTTCGGTGAGCAAATGAAGACCCTTTGAAGTCATATTGCATGGTACCCATTCCACGGGTTTCAACTACCCAGGTTTTAGGTATTCTTCCTTCAGCTAAAACATGCATGTGGAACCCAGAGTAGGATCAACCATGTGATCGGGAGACGTGTTCAAATATGTCTCAGTTTTCCTCCCCTGGTACTCGGGTGCAACATTCCAGACGCTTTACTAACACTCTCCCCACTTGGAGAGTCAGCGCCTTTAACCTCCTGTTTGGCCCAGTTTGCAATTTCTGCGGAAGATGAACAGGAATAGCGAGAACCAATGAGAGGCTAGCTGGAGGTGTCTGGACGGGCAAATTTAACTCTCATTTCCCACCAGGAAGAGGAATTAACCAAAGGCTCAGCGTGCCGTGCCAGAACCAGATTAGGGCCTGAAGACATCCTGCGGTGTTGCGGCCAGGTCACAAGAAAGCGAGTTGAAGAAAGGAGCTCAGGGGCACTGTAATTCACAAACCTGCAGAGTTATAAATGACAGCTATCGTCCAAAAATACACTGAAGTAAGGCTGCCAAGAGGACTTGAAAGCGGGGCAGAATTGCAGGAAACCAATTTCAGGAGGTAGACTGGAATTGCATTGAAAGCATAGGAAAAGAGGCAGAACGTCCACAATGATGCACTTGGCCAAAAAGGGCGTATGCGTTTTTTCCTGAATATATTCAGGAAAAAACGCATACGCCCTTTTTGGCCAACCAAGCAAACTTGCAAAGGAAATCTGCCCTACAATGAAGTCTCACTTCTCCCCGGTCAAAAGGGCCATCTGAAAAAAGTGTAAAATCCAGAAAGGCAGGACAGGCCATGGAGAACTGGGAGCCTTGTTATGCTGATGGGCAGGATGTAAATTGCCAACAGACACTCAGGAGAAGTGTATGGTGTTTCCTGAAACATCTAAAAACAAAGAAACAGAGCCTAGGGCACTTCCACTTATGGTCCTATAGCTTAGGGAAATTAAAATCAAAAAGACACAGCCACCCCAAAGTTTGGGACGCCTCCGTTTACAAGATCCTCGTTTACCGTACAAGTTCAATATCACAGAAAGTGAAAAATGGATAAAGAACTTGTGGTACTTACGTACAATGCAGTATCACTCAGCAATGAAATCTATGTCATCAGGCCCGTAGCAGCATAATGAGTGGATTCAGGTACGATGATTCTAACTAAAATAAGTCACACAGAAAAAGAAACATCAAAAGATATCACTAATACACGGAATGTAAACTTGGCTACACAGGAACTGAATTCCAAAACAGAACAGGGTCTCAAATATAGAAAACCAACTTATGCTTGCTTAAGGGGAAAGGTGAGTTGGGGTGCTGCATAAAACCAGAGATTGAAATGAGCACAGATAAAGTTCCTTAAGCCAAATATGGAACAGACAAGAGCTACTCCTTGCTCAACGAAATGGACTCAACACCCCATATTAAACGCCTAAGAATGTACCTGACTAGTAAGTATCTTAAAACCTTGGGATTGCTATGTCTCCAAAAGAGAATCAAGCGTGTGTACTGGGGCATAATGCAGCAGTGATAGGATTGGAGATGTTCGGTGAGCAAATGAAGACCCTTTGAAGTCATATTGCATGGTACCCATTCCACGGGTCTCAACTCTCCATGTTTAAGGTATTCTTCCTTCAGCTAAAACATGCATGTGGAACCCAAGTATGATCAACCATGTGAACGGGAGACGTGTTCAAATATGTCTCAGTTTTCCTCCCCTGGTACTCGGGTGCAACATTCCAGACGCTTTACTAACACTCTCCCCACTTGGACAGTCAGTGCCTTTAACCTCCTGTTTGGCCCAGTTTGCAATTTCTGCGGAAGATGAACAGGAATAGGGAGAACCAATGAGAGACTAGCTGGAGGTGTCTGAACGGGCAAATTTAACTCTCATTTCCCACTAGGAAGAGGAATTAACCAAAGGCTCAGCGTGCCGTGCCGGAAACAGATTAGGGCCTGAAGCCATCCTGCGGTGTTGCGGGCAGCTCACAAGAAAGTGAGTTGAAGAAAGGAGCTCAGGGGCTCTGTAATTCACAAACCTGCAGAGTTATAAATGACAGCTATCGTCCAAAAATATACTGAAGTAAGGCTGCCAAGAGGACTTGAAAGCGGGGCAGAATTGCAGGATACCGATTTCAGGAGGTAGACTGGAATTGCATTGAAAGCGTAGGAAAAGAGGCAGAACGTCCACAATGATGCACTTTGCCAAAAGAGCATATGCGTTTTTTCCTGAATATATTCAGGAACAAACGCATACGCCCTTTTTGGCCAACCAAGCAAGCTTGCAAAGGAAATCTGCACTACAATGAAGTCTCACTTCCCCCCGGTCAAAAGGGCCATCAGAATAAAGTGTAAAATCCAGAAAGGCAGGACAGGCCATGGAGAACTGGGAGCCTTGTTATGCTGATGGGCGGGATGTAAATTGCCAACAGACACTCGGGACATGTGTATGGTGTTTCCTGAAACATCTAAAAAACAAAGCAACAGAGCCTAGGGCACTTCCACTTATGGTCCTATAGCTTAGGGAAATTAATATCAAAAAGACACAGCAACCCCAAAATTTGGGACGGCTCTTTTTACAGGAATCTCTTCTATGGCACAAGTTAAATATCCCAGAGAGCAAATAATGCATAAAGAAGTTGCGGTACTTATGTATAACAGAATACCACTCAGCAATGAAATCTATGTCACCAGGCCCGTACCAGCATAATGAGTGGATTGAGGCACGATGATTCTAAGTGAAATAAGTCACACAGAAAAAGCAATATCATAAGGTATCACTAATACACGGAATGTGAACTTGGCTACACATGAACTGAATTACAAAACAGAACAGGGTCTCAAGTTTGGAAAACCAACTTATGCCTGCTTAAGGGGGAAGGTGAGTTGGGGTGCTGCATAAAAGCAGAGTTTGAAATTAGCACAGATACCGTTCCATAAGCCAAATATGTAATAGACAAGAGCTACCCCTTGCTCAACGAAATGGATTCAACAATGAGGTATCACCTCACACCTGGTAGAATAGGCATCATTGAAAATCTACAAACAAAAAATGCTGGAAAGGGTGTGGAGAAAAGGAACCCTCTCCCACTATTGTTGGGAATATAAATTGATACAGTCATTATGGAGTACAATATGGAATTTCTTAAGAAACTAACAATAGAATTACCATATGATACAGCAATCCCAGTACTGGACATATACCCAGACAAAACCATAAATCAAAAAGAGTCATTCACCGCAATGTTCATTGCATCACTATTTACAATATCGAGGTAATGGAAGCAACCTAAATGCCCACAGACAGACGAATGCATAAAGCTGTGGTACATATATAAAATGGAATATTACTAAGCCATGAAAAGGAATGAAATTGGGTCATTTGTAGAGACGTCGATGGATCTAGAGACTGTCATACAGAGTGAAGTAAGTCAGAAAGAGAAAAACAAATCTTGTATATTCATGCATATATGTGGAACCTAGAAAAACTGTACAGATTAACCATTTTGCAAGGCATAAATAGAGCAACAGATGTAGACAACAAACGTATGGACAACAAGGGGGGAAAGCTGTTGGGGGGTGGTGGTGGGAGGAGTTGAGAGACTGGGATTGGCATGTATACATTTATATGTATAAAATAGATAACCAATAAGAACCTGTTGTATAAAAATATAAAATAAAATTCAAAATTAAAAAGAAATAAAATTTAAAAAATAAAACAGAAAAAACAATTATTCCCTGCACATACATGTATTTATATGAATAAATTATTTCCATGCTTATATCTGTAAATACAAAAAAGAGGAATAAAATCTACCTTGAACCAAAAACGAAAAAGAGAAAAAAAACACAGAACCCACCAGTTACACAGAGGAAAACCGTATCAGGGCACTTGCTCCAGTTGTAAACAATTCTGAAGTTGGTCAGTGGTGGGGAATCGTCTCCCATTCAGCCAGCAGCCCCCACGCAACAAGCGTCCTCATTGCAAAGCTGGGGCACCGTGCCGAGGCATCTGTGAGTAAACGTGAGCTGAGCCCCAGGCCAGTTGCTGCTGAACTATTCCCACCCGTCCCAGGTAAAACACCTGAATATATACAAGGACTTGAAAGCCTAGAGGAAGGGCCATAGAGCCACACGAGTGACAGCATGCCGGCCGACTTGGTGCCTGCAGGCCAGCCAGGATGGTCCTGGCCCTGGGTGCTCTTCTGGAAGATTTCCATTTCCCTGCCTGAGATACCTGTCCTGTCCCTGCCCCCACTGCTTTTTTCCTTCCTCACCTCTGCCCAGGGAGAAATTCCAGCAGCAGGTATGGGTGACACATCCTCTTCTTTAGCAGGTGGCAGCCTGGCAACTGCTGCAGAAAGTCCAGCAGAGCCCCACTCACACTGGGCCACCCACAAAGCCGTGGCCTCTCACTCCCTCCCACCAGCCCAGCCCCGAGACTGCTGACAGGGCAGAGAAAATGGCGTCAGGCACGGCTGCAGGGGCTCTTGCTGCCTGGAGTGGTATTTATATTGATCTCAACCCAGGCACACCTGGGGAGGGCTGGCCGGCACGGTAAGGCTGCCCAGGTCAGCCAATCATCACCCCTCAGGGGCTCACAGTTGCAGAAAATGGAACTTGCTGAACCGGCCAGGTCCAAGGAACAGGTGTGGGCTCCTGAGAGTCAGGATAGACAAGGGGCTGCAGCTTTGGCTTGTTTTCTAATCATTTTATCTGGCCCATGAGTGGGAGACAACTTCAAGAAAACCCTCTCCTAATGAGAGGAACCCAGGAGTCAGGGAGAGGAGGGGTGGGTGGTGGTTGGAGACAGAGGCCTGGTGCCCCGGGTGCAGTGGAAGTCTCTGGAAGACCAGGTGGAGGGAGGCCTCACGGAGTGATGCCCAGGGTCACAGACCTGTCGCAGCTGCTGTTTGTTAGTTCAAGTCCTGCTCTGAGATGCTCTGTGTCAGCTCTGAGCGACAGGTGAGCTGGGGGTGCTCTGCAATGAGGGCTATGTGCATGGTTCCTGTGTGCCCAGCCCTGCCACGGTACCTGCAAGGGTAGCTCTGTATCCTGGGAGGGGCCTGACCACGAGAGCCCCGTGGGCTGGCGTGGGGGTGGGGTACCTGCCCAGGTGAGCTCCATATTCTGGGATTGGTCTGACCACGAGAGCCCCATGGGCTGCTGGGGACCTGGTAAATGATGTCAGGACAGTCAGTGAAGCCACCGAGGATGTACCTCCAGTTGCTCCTAATTCCTACACCCTGCTGGTCATTCTACCAACCACCAGGACATGGTATTCTGTATTAGTCTTCAATGATGCCTTCTTTTGTATTCCATTAGTCCCAGAGTCACAAGAAATTTTGGCTTGTGAGTGGCAGGACTCAACATACAACTAAAACAATACTTCCGGGCCGTCTGGCCCCAAGGGTGCAAAAATTCCCACACCATCTTTGGGGAAAGCTTAGCTAAAGACCTAAAAGTTCTACCTCTGGAAAAGGAAACCCTCCTTCAATATGCAGACGACATTCTGATCACCAGCCCTACTAAGGAGGCCTCTGAACTACCAAGCCAATAAAGGATAGAAGTTGTCCAAGAAAAAGCTCAAATATCACAGACTGCGGTGACCTGCCTGGGCTTCATTCTCACAGAAGGTCAGAGAAGCCCATCCCAGGAAAGGGAAGAAACCATTTTCAGCCTTACCCCTTTCTAAAACTAGAAGACAGCTTAGGGGTTCCTGGGGAGGCCAGGGTTTGCTGCTTCTGGATCCCTAACTACAGTCTACTAGCTGGGCCTCTATATGAAACACTGAAAGGAAAAGATGATGATCCTTTTGAATAGAATCCAGAAGTGGCCTTTCAAGAATGGAAAGAGCAGTCAATTCAGACCCTTGCCCTGGAACTCCCTAATTTAGCTAAACCCTTTGACCTTTACATTCCCGGTGAAAGGTGAATCGCCATTGGAGAATTAGTGCAAAAACTGGGACCACTTGAAATGGAACAATGCAAGAATGCCATCCAGGTAGGATAAACTACGGTCACTAAGGGGCTTGGCCCACTGCCACATCTGGCCAAGATACTGGCGGTATCTAAAAACCTGGAAATCAGCAGCCCAAAAGGCCACCTCCCTCCTAAGGGAAAAGGACCCCACGTGGTGATCCTAACCACCAACCATGCCCTGAAGTTGCAGGGTTCGCTCCGTGGGCACACCGACCTCGAGTGAGGAGGCCCTCCAACTCCAACATCCAGAGAGATAACCGGGGGCAACAGGGCACCATGACGACTCGTGTGAACATCACTTGACCTGGAGTTTCTCTCATAAAACAACAAGAGTGTGTCCCAAAAGAGTAGACTACTGCTTGCAGGACTTACTGCACCCAGAGGGGAGCTAATAATCTTGGCGGGGGAACAGTATACCACACTGTCACCATAGAAAAGCCTACAGACACCGTGATGATGGTGGCCAATAAGACCGGCTGGACTCCTGTTTACTTCAAAAGGCTGTTGACTCAGTAGCCATCATGGTCCTTGATCACCACTGACCCTGGACTGTCTGGGAGTTGAGCGGGCAGGGCTCTGACACCTGGTGCTGTTTGTACGTTAATTCAGGGGCCTAATTGAAGAAAGCGCAGACTACTGGTCAGAGCATCTAGGCTGGCAGAGACGGTCAGCCTAAGGTGGCCGAACAAATGTGGGGCGGGGTGAAACCGGCCCCCACAGCGTCTCTGCACATCTCTTTCCTGGACCCTTAAAGGTCATTAGAATCTATAACACTTCCAATGCTGGTGCTCAGGTGGACGAGCAGGGAGGCAGGGGTCCTGGGGACAATCAACGTCACCGGGAGGCTGCTGGGGAGAAGCTCTGAGCCTCACCCCAGGGTATGAGGGCTCCCAACTCAGCACTCAGCAGTTACAGAAGAAGGGTCTGCACCCTCAGCACTCCAAGAATGAGGAACGGGACAAAAGGCAGAGGAGGGGTTTGTCCCCAGCAAAGCCCATTAAAAATCCCTGGGAGATAAAAATAGAATCTGGGCAATAAAGTCAAGTCTAACCTTTTTTATCCTTTGTGCTTTGTCTAATTTCACGTGCTCCTAGGGTCCCGCATGCAGAGGTTCCACACCCGGCACTTCAGACCAGATTTCCTAGTGCAGAATGGCTGGGTTGACACCTCAGCTCCTGGGGCCCAGTGCAGACTCCACGATATAGAGCCTGAGCTACAGCCAACCCGGCCCTCGAGAGCTCCGCCGCCTCCCTCCCTCCCACTGACTCTGACAGGATCTCTACACAGCAGCCCAGCCCACAGCCCACGGGGTAGTGCATGCTCTCACCTCTCCATTCTCTGATCAAAATATAAAGTTTCCTTTGCTTGTGAACCAAACTCAGTCTCGATCTGTTGGCCCCAATGACACTGGGCAGGGGGACACTTGTTGGGGTCCACTCTGGAGGATCAGTAACAGAAATTGAGACTATTGTAACCTCAATGAACAGATGTGTGAGCCAAACTGTAGTTAACATAGAACAGTGTATAAGGCTCGGGTAAAATAAGATGTTTTTAACACTTCCATTTGATATTTCCATCACTTTTTATAAGCAAGTTCAGTGAAAAGGTTTGTCTTATTTGTCAGGTCAATATTAGAGAAACGAAGTGATTTCTTTCCAAGGATGTACATCTAATAATCTTGGTTAAACCTTCAATCTTGTTTTAAATGCTTTTCCATTGAAAATGATACCTCTCTTTCAGCTCCCCCATTTCTGAGAAGTATAAAATCTTATAATTTATTATTACCAAAGGGGAAAGGTGGGAGGAGGGATAAATTAACAGTTTGGAATGAACACATACACACTGCTATGTATAAAATAGATCATCAACAAGGAACTACTGTATAGCACAGGGAACTACACTCAACATTTTGCAATAACCTATAAGGGGAAATAATCTGAAAAAGAATAGATATTTTTATTGACATCATCTATCAATGACAGTTAAAGTGTAGCCTAAGAGAAGCTGGTGGTGAGTGCTTCTGACCCTGAAGACTTCAATCATCTAAAGTTTGGACTCTGCCTACTTCCCAAGGCCCTTAATGAACATATGTGTAGCTGTAGCTTAAAAAATTCCCCAGTTTGGGTTTCGGGGAGACACTGATTTTGAAAAAGCCCTGGTGTTCTCCTTACATGAATGGGACTCTTCCTACTGCTAAAACATGTCTGTCACACCCAGAGGATGTTATACCGTCTGATCGGGAAGAGTTTGGAAAAGGCATCTCATCTCCTCATCTCCTGGTGCTCGGGTTCACCCCTCCAGCGTCTTTACTAACAGTCTCCCCACTTGGAGATGTCAGCACTGTCAACATCCTGTTGCGTACAGTTTGGAATTTGTCCAGAGGATGAAGCGGAAGGATGAGGAACAATGAGAGACAAGTCCTAGGTGTTCAGACAGGCACATGTCACTCTAATTTCCAATCAGGAAGACGAATTGACCAAAGGCTAGGGTTGCCCATGGAAACAGTATAGGGCTTGAGGAAATCCCGCTGCTTTGTGGCCAGTTCCCATAAACACAAGTTGAACAATGGAACTCAGGGGCAGTAAAATTCACAAAACTGCAGAGTTGAAAATATCCATCACTGAAAAATGTCTTGAGGAAAGTCAGAGAAAAGGACTTGTAAGCAAGGGAGAATGGCAGGAAAGGGATTTGAGGAGGTAGAAAGGACTCGCCATTAAGCACAAGAAAAGGAGCTGAACATTGCCAACATTGCAGTTGGCCAAAAAGGGTGTATGCGTTCTTTTCTGTATATATTCAAGAAAAGGGCATACACTTTTTTAGCCAACCAAACAGATGGGCACTGGAAGTCAATACTACAAAAGATATCACTTCGCATCAGTCAGAAGAGCCATCCTCATAAAGCGTAAACAACAGAAATGCAGGACAAGGCAACGAGAAGAGGGAGCCCTGTGAGACTTATAGTGGAAATGTATATTGCCAACGGCCATTCTGGAGAAGTGTATTGTGTTTACTAAAGCATCTAAAAAATGAGCTACAGAGCATAGGGCACTTGCACTCATGGGCGTATATCTTGGGAAAAACAAAAATCGAGAGGACACAGGCACCCCAATGTTTACCCCCTCTCTGTTTAAAAGATCCTCGACTAGGATATAACTTAAATGTCTCTGGAGGGAAAAAATGGATAGAGATGTGGTACTTAGGTAGAGTGGAATATTATTCAGCCTGGAAATCAATGAAATATGGCCAGTTGTAACAACTCCGGAGGAGTTACGTATGATCATTCTAAGTGACAGAATTCAAAAAGAAAAAGACACATATCATAAGATATCACTTAAAGGTGGAATCCAAAATGGCTACACATGAAATAAATTACAAAACAAAAACATAGTCAAATATGTAGAAAACACGCATAAGGCTGCTAAACGGGAAAGGTGGGGAGGGGTGAGGCATCATCCAAGAGGTTGAAATTAGCAAAGATACCATTCCAAATACCAAACTGATAATCAACAAGGCCTACACGGTAGCTAAAAGAACTGCACTCAGCACACTCAAGTCACCGGAAAAGAATATATACGACTGGTAAGAATCTGAAAAAGAATTTATTGATGTCTCTCTGTACGTGAATCAAGTGGATGTACAGCAGCAAGAAACAGAGCTTTGAAAATCAGCTGTAACCAATATAGTAATAAATTGAAAAAAATAAACGACAGAGAGACAGAGAAAACCTCTTACAACTTTTCCTCAGGGACGGTGATGCAACATGGATTGAACACATCTAGACCCACAGCAGGATGAGACATAAGGCTGGAAACTGTTTGCGCTAAGAGAAATGTGAGGTTGGGTGAGGAAATGCACACCCTTTAAAGTAATACTACCTGGTACCCATTCAATGGGTCCCAAATCTGCAGGTTCAAGGGATCTTCCTACAGCTAAAACATGCATGGAAAACCCAGAGGACTGTACACCATGTGATCGGGAGATGTGTCTAAAATGCACCTCATTTATCCTCTCCTGGTGCTCCTGTTCACCATTCCAGCCACGCTACTTAGAATCTCCCCACTTGGAGAATCAGCACATTTAAACTTCTGTTTCACACATTTTGCAAATTGTGAGGAGGATGAACGGGAAGAGGGGGAACCAATGAGAGAAGAGTTGTAGGGGTTTGGACGGGCACATATCACTCTAATTTCCCATTAAGAATAAGAATTAAAGAAAGGCTCAGCCTGCCTCGCCGGAGCCAAAATAGGGCCTGAAGCAATCCTGCGGGTTTGAGGCCAGCTCACAAAAGAGCAACTTAAAAAATGGAGCTCAGGGTCACTGCAATTCACAAACCTGCAGAGTTATAAATGAAAACTAACGTCCAAAAATATGTTGAGGTAAGGCAAAGAAGAGGATCTGAATGCAAGACAGAATTGCAAGAAACAGATTTCAAGAGATAGATTGGACTCGTCTTTAACGCACATGAAAAGCGGCAGAATTTCGACAATGATGCAGTTGGCCCAAAAGGGCGTATGCGTTTTTTCCTGATTATATCCAGGAAAAAACGCATACGCACTTTATGGGCAACGAAGCAAGCAAGCAATGCAAATGTGCACAACAAAGAAGTCTCACTTCCCCCCGGTCAAAAGGGCCATCCTAAAAAATTGTAAAAACCAGAAATGCAGGACAGGCCATGGAGAACAGGGAGCCTTTATACGCTGATGGGCAGTGTGTGAACTGCCGAGAGCCACTCTGGAGAAGTGTATGGTGGTTCCTAAATCATCTAAAAAACAGAGCTACAGAGCATAGGACACTTCCAATCATGGGAGTATATCTAGGGAAGTCTAAAAATCAACAAGACACAAGCACACCACAGTTTAGGGCTACTCTGTTTACAAGAACCTCAACTTCAGTACACCTTAAATATCCCAGGAAAGAGAACAATGGATAAAGAAGATGTGGTACTTATGTACAATGGAATATCTCTTCACCATGAAATCAATGTAATAAGGCTAGTAGAAGGATAAAGAGTGGATTTAGGTCCGATAATACTACTTGAAATAAGTCAAACAGAAAAAGAAACATATCATAAGATATCACTTATAGAGGGAGGGTAAATATGGCTGCACAAGAAATGAATTACAGAACAGAACAGTGTCTCACATTTAGAAAACACACTTATGTCAGCTTAAGGGGAAAGGAGAGGTGGGGTGATGCATAAAACCAGAGTTTGAAATTAGCACAGATACCGTTCAATAAACCAAATAGGTATTAGACAAGATCTACACCTTGCTCAATGAACTGGCCTCAACACACCCTATACACCGCAGAGAAATATATCTGAGGAATAAGAATCTTAAAACCCATGTATTGATATATCTCCATAAGGGAATCAAGTGTGTGCAGAGCGGCACAAACACAGCAGTGAAAAGGAGCTAAACCCCATTATAGAAATAAATTTTAAAAACAAAACGCTGAAACAATGAAAGAGAGAAAAATTCTTACAAAATTCGCTCAGGGGCTGTGATGCAACCTGGATTGACCACATATAAACCCACAGCTGGATAAGACATAAGGCTGGACACTTGGGGCTGACAGGATTGGTGAGCTTTGGTGAGCAACTGCCGAAAGTTTAATGCAATACTTCATGCTATTCATTCCAAGGGTCCCAACACTCCAGGTAGAAGGGAATCTTCCTACAGCTAAACCATGCTTGGGAAACCCAGCGACTGGTATACCATATGATCGGGAAAGGTTTCTAAAACGCACCTCATTTTTCCTCTCCTGGGGCTCCGGATCGACATTCCAGCCGCTTTACTAACAACATCCCCACATGGAGTCAATGCCTTTAAGTTCTGGTATCGCACAGGCTGCAGTTAGTGCAGAGGATGAATGGGAATAGGGGGAACCAGTGAGAAACTAGCTGTAGCGGTTTCAATGGGCACATGTCACTCTAATATCACATCAGTAAGAAGAATTAACCAAAGGCACAGCAAGGTGCCCCAGAAGAAAAATAGGGCTTCAAGGAATCCTGTGGTTACGGGGCAAGACCACAAAAATAAGAGCTAAAAAATGGAGCTAAGGGCCACTGCAATTCAAAAACCTGCAGAGTTATAAAGGCCAACTATTTTTAAAAAATATATGGAGGTAAGGCTATGAAGAGGCATTGAAAGCAAGGCAGAATTGCAGGAAACCGATTTCAGGAGGTAGACTGGAATTGCATTGAAAGCATAGGAAAAGAGGCAGAACGTCCACAATGATGCACTTGGCCAAAAAGGGCGTATGCGTTTTTTCCTGAATATATTCAGGAAAAAACGCATACGCCCTTTTTGGCCAACCAAGCAAGCTTGCAAAGGAAATCTGCAATACAATGAAGTCTCACTTCCCCCCGGTCAAAAGGGCCATCTGAAAAAAGTGTAAAATCCAGAAAGGCAGGACAGGCCATGGAGAACTGGGAGCCTTGTTATGCTGATGGGCGGGATGTAAATTGCCAACAACCACTTGGGAGAAGTGTATGGTGTTTCCTGAAACATCTAAAAAACAAAGCAACAGAACCTAGGGCACTTCCACTTATGGTCCTATAGCTTAGGGAAATTAAAATCAAAAAGACACAGCCACCCCAAAGTTTGGAACGGCTCTGTTTACAAGAACCTCGTTTACAGTACAAGTTCAACATCGCAGAAAGTGAAAAATGGATAAAGAAGTTGTGGTATTTACTTACAAAGCAATATCACTCAGCAATGAAATCTGTGTCATCAGGCCCTTAGCAGCACAATGAGTGGATTCAGGTATGATGATTCTAACTGAAATAAGTCACACAGAAAAAGGAACATCATAAGATATCAGTAATACACGGAATGTAAACTTGGCTACACAGGAACTGAATTACAGAACAGAACAGGGTCTCAAATTTAGAAAACCAACTTATGCTTGCTTAAGGGGAAAGGTGAGTTGGGGTGCTGCATAAAACCAGAGATTGAAATGAGCACAGATAAAGTTCCTTAAGCCAAATATGGAATAGACAAGAGCTACTCCTTGCTCAACGAAATGGACTCAACACCGCATATTAAACGCCTAAGAATGTACCTGACTAGTAAGTATCTTAAAACATATGGATTGCTATGTCTCCGAAAGAGAATCAAGCATGTGTACAGGGGCATAAACGCAGCAGTGATAGGATTGGAGAGGTTCGGTGAGCAAATGAAGACCGTTTGAAGTCATATCGCATGGTACCCATTACACGGGTCTCAACTCTCCAGGTTTAAGGTATTCTTCCTTCAGCTAAAACATGCATGTGGAAACCAAGTATGATCAACCATGTGAACGGGAGAAGTGTTCAAATATGTCTCAGTTTTCCTCCCCTGGTACTCGGGTGCAACATTCCAGACGCTTTACTAACACTCTCCCCACTTGGAGAGTCAGCGCCTTTAACCTCCTGTTTGGCCCAGTTTGCAATTTCTGCGGAAGATGAACAGGAATAGCGAGAACCAATGAGAGACTAGCTGGAGGTGTCTGGACGGGCAAATTTAACTCTCATTTCCCACCAGGAAGAGGAAATAACCAAAGGCTCAGTGTGCCGTGCCGGAACCAGATTAGGGCCTGAAGCCATCCTGCGGTGTTGCGGCCAGCTCAAAAGAAAGCGAGTTGAAGAAAGGAGCTCTGGGGCACTGTAATTCACAAACCTGCAGAGTTATAAATGACAGCTATCGTCCAAAAATAGACTGAAGTAAGGCTGCCAAGAGGACTTGAAAGCGGGGCAGAATTGCAGGAAACCGATTTCAGGAGGTAGACTGGAATTGCATTGAAAGCATAGGAAAAGAGGCAGAACGTCCACAATGATGCACTTGGCCAAAAAGGGCGTATGCGTTTTTTCCTGAATATATTCAGGAAAAAACGCATACGCCCTTTTTGGCCAACCAAGCAAGCTTGCAAAGGAAATCTGCACTACAATGAAGTCTCACTTCCCCCAGGTCAAAAGGGCCATCTGAAAAAAGTGTAAAATCCAGAAAGGCAGGACAGGCCATGGAGAACTGGGAGCCTTGTTGTGCTGAAGGGCGGGATGTAAATTGCCAACAACCACTCGGGAGAAGTGTATGGTGTTTCCTGAAACATCTAAAAAACAAAGCAACAGAGCCTAGGGCACTTCCACTTATGGTCCTATAGCTTAGGGAATTTAAAATCAAAAAGACACAGCCACCCCAAAGTTTGGAATGGCTCTGTTTACAAGAACCTCGTTTACAGTACAAGTTCAAAATCGCAGAAAGTGAAAAATGGATAAAAAAGTTGTGGTATTTACTTACAAAGCAATATCACTCAGCAATGAAATCTGTGTCATCAGGCCCTTAGCAGCACAATGAGTGGATTCAGGTATGATGATTCTAACTGAAATAAGTCACACAGAAAAAGAAACATCATAAGATATCAGTAATACACGGAATGTAAACTTGGCTACACAGGAACTGAATTACAGAACAGAACAGGGTCTCAAATTTAGAAAACCAACTTATGCTTGCTTAAGGGTAAAGGTGAGTTGGGGTGCTGCATAAAACCAGAGATTGAAATGAGCACAGATAAAGTTCCTTAAGCCAAATATGGAATAGACAAGAGCTACTCCTTGCTCAACGAAATGGACTCAACACCCCATATTAAACGCCTAAGAATGTACCTGACTAGTAAGTATCTTAAAACCTATGGATTGCTATGTCTCCGAAAGAGAATCAAGCATGTGTACAGGGGCATAAACACAGCAGTGATAGGATTGGAGAGATTCGGTGAGGAAATGAAGACCCTTTGAAGTCATATTGTATGGTACCCATTCCACGGGTTTCAAATACCCAGGTTTAAGGTATTCTTCCTTCAGCTAAAACATGCATGTAGAACCTAGAGTATGATCAACCATGTGATCGGGAGACGTGTTCAAATATGTCTCAGTTTTCGTACCCTGGTACTCGGGTGCAACATTCCAGACGCTTTACTAACACTCTCCCGACTTGGAGAGTCAGTCCCTTTAACCTCCTGTTTGGCCCAGTTTGCAATTTCTGTGGAAGATGAACAGGAATAGCGAGAACCAATGAGAGACTAGCTGGAGGTGTCTGGACGGGCAAATTTAACTCTCATTTCCCACCAGGAAGAGGAATTAACCAAAGGCTCAGCGTGCCGTGCCGGAACCAGATTAGGGCCTGAAGCCATCCTGCGGTGTAGCGGCCAGGTCACAAGAAAGCGAGTTGAAGAAAGGAGCTCAGGGGCACTGTAATTCACAAACCTGCAGAGTTATAAATGACAGCTATCGTCCAAAAATAGACTGAAGTAAGGCTGCCAAGAGGACTTGAAAGCGGGGCAGAATTGCAGGAAACCGATTTCAGGAGGTAGACTGGAATTGCATTGAAAGCATAGGAAAAGAGGCAGAACGTCCACAATGATGCACTTGGCCAAAAAGGGCGTATGCGGTTTTTCCTGAATATATTCAGGAAAAAACGCATACGCCCTTTTTGGCCAACCAAGCAAACTTGCAAAGGAAATCTGCACTACAATGAAGTCTCACTTCTCCCCGGTCAAAAGGGCCATCTGAAAAAAGTGTAAAATCCAGAAAGGCAGGACAGGCCATGGAGAACTGGGAGCCTTGTTATGCTGATGGGCGGGATGTAAATTGCAAAGAGACACTCAGGAGAAGTGTATGGTGATTCCTGAAACTTCTAAAAAACAAAGCAACAGAGCCTAGGTCACTTCCATTTATGGGCCTATAGCTTAGGGAAATTAAAATCAAAAAGACACAGCCACCCCAAAGTTTGGGACGCCTCTGTTTACAAGAACCTCGTTTACAGTACAAGTTCAACATCACAGAAAGTGAAAAATGGATAAAGAAGTTGTGGTACTTACGTACAATGCAGTATCACTCAGCAATGAAATCTACGTCATCAGGCCCGTAGCAGTATAATGAGTGGATTCAGGTACGATGATTCTAACTGAAATAAGTCACACAGAAAAAGAAACATCATAAGATATCAGTAATACACGGAATGTAAACTTGGCTACACAGGAACTGAATTACAGAACAGAACAGGGTCTCAAATTTAGAAAACCAACTTATGCTTGCTTAAGGGGAAAGGTGAGTTGGGGTGCTGCATAAAACCAGAGATTGAAATGAGCACAGATAAAGTTCCTTAAGCCAAATATGGAATAGACAAGAGCTACTCCTTGCTCAACGAAATGGACTCAACACCGCATATTAAACGCCGAAGAATGTACCTGACTAGTAAGTATCTTAAAACCTATGGATTTCTATGTCTCCAAAAGAGAATCAAGCATGTGTACAGGGGCAAAAACGCAGCGGTGATAGGATTCGAGAGGTTCGTGAGCAAATGAAGACCCTTTGAAGTCATATTGTATGGTACCCATTCCACGGGTTTCAACTACCCAGGATTAAGGTATTCTTCCTTCAGCTAAAACATGCATGTGGAACCTAGAGTATGATCAACCATGTGATCGGGAGACGTGTTCAAATATGTCTCAGTTTTCGTACCCTGGTACTCGGGTGCAACATTCCAGACGCTTTACTAACACTCTCCCCACTTGGAGAGTCAGTCCCTTTAACCTCCTGTTTGGCCCAGTTTGCAATTTCTGTGGAAGATGAACAGGAATAGCGAGAACCAATGAGAGACTAGCTGGAGGTGTCTGGACGGGCAAATTTAACTCTCATTTCCCACCAGGAAGAGGAATTAACCAAAGGCTCAGCGTGCCGTGCCAGAACAAGATTAGGGCCTGAAGACATCCTGCGGTGTTGCGGCCAGGTCACAAGAAAGCGAGTTGAAGAAAGGAGTTCAGGGGCACTGTAATTCACAAACCTGCAGAGTTATAAATGACAGCTATCATCCAAAAATATACTGAAGTAAGGCTGCCAAGAGGACTTGAAAGCGGGGCAGAATTGCAGGAAACCGATTTCAGGAGGTAGACTGGAATTGCATTGAAAGCATAGGAAAAGAGGCAGAACGTCCACAATGATGCACTTGGCCAAAAAGGGCGTATGCGTTTTTTCCTGAATATATTCAGGAAAAAACGCATACGCCCTTTTTGGCCAACCAAGCAAACTTGCAAAGGAAATCTGCACTACAATGAAGTCTCACTTCTCCCCGGTCAAAAGGGCCATCTGAAAAAAGTGTAAAATCCAGAAAGGCAGGACAGGCCATGGAGAACTGGGAGCCTTGTTATGCTGATGGGCGGGATGTAAATTGCCAACAACCACTCCGGAGAAGTGTATGGTGTTTCCTGAAACATCTAAAAAACAAAGCAACAGAACCTAGGGCACTTCCACTTATGGTCCTATAGCTTAGGGAAATTAAAATCAAAAAGACACAGCCACCCCAAAGTTTGGAACGGCTGTGTTTACAAGAACCTCGTTTACAGTACAAGTTCAACATCGCAGAAAGTGAAAAATGGATAAAGAAGTTGTGGTATTTACTTACAAAGCAATATCACTCAGCAATGAAATCTGTGTCATCAGGCCCTTAGCAGCACAATGAGTGGATTCAGGTATGATGATTCTAACTGAAATAAGTCACACAGAAAAAGAAACATCATAAGATATCAGTAATACACGGAATGTAAACTTGGCTACACAGGAACTGAATTACAGAACAGAACAGGGTCTCAAATTTAGAAAACCAACTTATGCTTGCTTAAGGGTAAAGGTGAGTTGGGATGCTGCATAAAACCAGAGATTGAAATGAGCACAGATAAAGTTCCTTAAGCCAAATATGGAATAGACAAGAGCTACTCCTTGCTCAACGAAATGGACTCAACACCGCATATTAAACGCCTAAGAATGTACCTGACTAGTAAGTATCTTAAAACCTATGGATTGCTATGTCTCCGAAAGAGAATCAAGCATGTGTACAGGGGCATAAACGCAGCAGTGATAGGATTGGAGAGGTTCGGTGAGCAAATGAAAACCCTTTGAAGTCATATTGCATGGTACCCATTCCACGGGTTTCAACTACCCAGGTTTTAGGTATTCTTCCTTCAGCTAAAACATGCATGTGGAACCCAGAGTATGATCAACCATGTGATCGGGAGACGTGTTCAAATATGTCTCAGTTTTCGTACCCTGGTACTCGGGTGCAACATTCCAGACGCTTTACTAACACTCTCCCGACTTGGAGAGTCAGTCCCTTTAAACTCCTGTTTGGCCCAGTTTGCAATTTCTGCGGAAGATGAACAGGAATAGCGAGAACCAATGAGAGACTAGCTGGAGGTGTCTGGACGGGCAAATTTAACTCTCATTTCCCACCAGGAAGAGGAATTAACCAAAGGCTCAGCGTGCCGTGCCGGAACCAGATTAGGGCCTGAAGCCATCCTGTGGTGTTTCGGCCAGCTCACAAGAAAGCGAGTTGAAGAATGGAGCTCAGGGGCACTGTAATTCACAAACCTGCAGAGTTATAAATGACAGCTATCGTCCAAAAATAGACTGAAGTAAGGCTGCCAAGAGGACTTGAAAGCGGGGCAGAATAGCAGGAAACCGATTTCAGGAGGTAGACTGGAATTGCATTGAAAGCATAGGAAAAGAGGCAGAACGTCCACAATGATGCACTTGGCCAAAAAGGGCGTATGCGGTTTTTCCTGAATATATTCAGGAAAAAACGCATACGCCCTTTTTGGCCAAGCAAGCAAACTTGCAAAAGAAATCTGCACTACAATGAAGTCTCACTTCTCCCCGGTCAAAAGGGCCATCTGAAAAAAGTGTAAAATCCAGAAAGGCAGGACAGGCCATGGAGAACTGGGAGCCTTGTTATGCTGATGGGCGGGATGTAAATTGCCAACAACCACTCGGGAGAAGTGTATGGTGTTTCCTGAAACTTCTAAAAAACAAAGCAACAGAGCCTAGGTCACTTCCACTTATGGGCCTATAGCTTAGGGAAATTAAAATCAAAAAGACACAGCCACCCCAAAGTTTCGGACGCCTCTGTTTACAAAACCTCGTTTACAGTACAAGTTCAACATCGCAGAAAGTGAAAAATGGATAAAGAAGTTGTGGTACTTACGTACAATGCAGTATCACTCAGCAATGAAATCTATGTCATCAGGCCCGTAGCAGTATAATGAGTGGATTCAGGTACGATTATTCTAACTGAAATAAGTCACACAGAAAAAGAAACATCCTAAGATATCAGTAATACACGGAATGTAAACTTGGCTACACAGGAACTGAATTACAGAACAGAACAGGGTCTCAAATTTAGAAAACCAACTTATGCTTGCTTAAGGGTAAAGTTGAGTTGGGGTGCTGCATAAAACCAGAGATTGAAATGAGCACAGATAAAGTTCCTTAAGTCAAATATGGAATAGACAAGAGCTACTCCTTGCTGAACGAAATGGACTCAACACCGCATATTAAACGCCTAAGAATGTACCTGACTAGTAAGTATCTTAAAACCTATGGATTGCTATGTCTCGGAAAGAGAATCAAGCATGTGTACAGGGGCATAAACGCAGCAGTGATAGGATTGGAGATGTTCGGTGAGCAAATGAAGACCCTTTGAAGTCATATTGCATGGTACCCATTACACGGGTCTTAACTCTCCAGGTTTAAGGTATTCTTCCTTCAGCTAAAACATGTATGTGGAACCCAGAGTATGATCAACCATGTGAACGGGAGACGTGTTCAAATATGTCTCAGTTTTCCTCCCCTGGTACTCGGGTGCAACATTCCAGACGCTTTACTAACACTCTCCCCACTTGGAGAGTCAGTCCCTTTAACCTCCTGTTTGGCCCAGTTTGCAATTTCTGCGGAAGATGAACAGGAATAGCGAGAACCAATGAGAGGCTAGCTGGAGGTGTCTGGACGGGCAAATTTAACTCTCATTTCCCACCAGGAAGAGGAATTAACCAAGGCTCAGCATGCCGGGCCGGAACCAGATTAGGGCCTGAAGCCATCCTGCGGTGTTGCGGCCAGGTCACAAGAAAGCGAGTTGAAGAAAGGAGCTCAGGGGCACTGTAATTCACAAACCTGCAGAGTTATAAATGACAGCTATCGTCCAAAAATAGACTGAAGTAAGGCTGCCAAGAGGACTTGAAAGCG